>NC_051157.2:25577718-25654441 GCF_013339745.2 Dermacentor silvarum
ATATTTCTAAAGGTTTGGGGATACCTAAAATGTAAACAAAAAATTAACATTTTGCAAGAAAATTGGCATCTGAATGTGGCCTCACACCTAAATCGAGTGTTGGCCTTCTGTGATCGTACCAAACAAAAATCAAAGCCCTAGGCAACTTTCATTCTTGTCGCTCATATGTCATATATATGCATCAACTCAGAAAAAAAAAACTTTCCCGTGTGACAGGAATTATTGCTAGATTCAAGTACCTTCTTCTGACTCGCAGGGAAAATAATGACATATTATTTGATTTGGTTTTATTGCACCTAAATTACTGTCGTCTAATGTTAGGCACCACAAAATTATTTAACTATAACAAATCAATATGATGCAAAAATGGTTTCTAAGACATGCACACAATGCTCCTTATGTTCGACAGCAACTGACAACTACTTTTATGATGCTCGTATTATTTCATCGACTAGGTACATTGCTATTGGTTAACTATACAATTTTATATCTAATAAAGAAAGTTTACAATACCTATCCACAATTTCCTGTCAGCAAAAAAAAAATAAATAATAGAGACGTAATGCGCAGAGGAAAGCAGAAACATGGAAGTTCGCACAATGGACCTAAATTCAGAAATCAATGATTTAGTTTAAACGTGGCTCTTCTCTCTTCCATTACCTTGGAGTTATTAATTTTGATTCAAGTGCAATAGCGCTTTAAGTTTTAGAAAATACCAGGGCTTCACGTAACAAAACCACGATATCCTATGAGGCACGCCGTAATGCTCCATATTAATTTTGACTACCTGGCATTCTTTAACGTGCATCTAAATTTAGGCACGAGAACAATAATTCGCGATCTTCTGTCAGTCTCTAGGATCGGTGCAGGAGTACGTTTATCTAGGCCAATAACTCACAGAAGATCCTCATCAATAGAAGGAAATTTACAGAAGAATGTAAATGGGTTGGTGCGTCAAGGGCAGCCACATTCCCAAGTCATTACCGGGAGCTTACCGCTATCGTTCAAAGCAAACGTATACAACCATTGCATTCTACTTCGAGATTAACAAAGAAGCTTGAGACAAGGACCGCGCAAAGAGCGATGGAACGAAAAATGTTAGGTGTAACTTTAGGAGACAGAAAGAGAGCGGTGTGGATTATCTAACCTACACTCACTGCTCGCACAAATGGGGCTAGCTAATATTCTAGTTGACTTTAAAGAAAAATATGGATCTGTGCTGGCCATGTAATGCGTAGGGAGATAATCGGTGGACCATAAATGTTAGACAATGGGTGCCGAGACAAGAGAAGCGCAGCCGAGAATGGCAGAAAACTAGGTGCATGGGGTGATGAAATTAGGAAATTTGTAGGCACAACTTCGAATCAACTAGCGCAAGACGGGGGTAATTGTAGAACGCTGGGAGAGACCTTCGTTCTTCGGTGGACATAAAAATAGCTTAATGACGATTATGAAGAAATTTAGGTACTCGAGCGTTGTTGCATCTCACCCCGACCGAAATGCGGCCGCCGAGGCCGGGATCCGACCCGTGACCTCGAGCTCAGCAGCGCAATGCCACCGCCAGTGCGAACGTTACAGCGTAAGATGTGCAAGAAGTCGCGGCATCTTTAGTGGCATGTACTTTTGTCCGGTTTTTCAATTTTACTTGTTAGTATTATTGCATTACATCACTTGGGATGCTGATAAACCGATGTTCTTGTAACAAGGGCAGCAGAGCAATAAAAAGAGAGAAAATGATAAATGAAAGGCAAGGAGATTAACCAAGACTGAGCCCGGTTGGCTACCCTACACAAGGGGAAGGGGAAAGTAGAGGGAAAGATTAGGGAAAGAAGAGAAAATCCACTAGTGACATCGCCGACGTGGTAACTGTTTTTTGCTCTATCATTGACAGTCACTCAGTCCGGATCACAGACGGTCACTCAATCCGGTAGTTTTCAAAAATCGCAGCAGCGCTATTGTCGCCCTCTGTATCTGCGATATTCGAGGCCATGGTCCCACGATCTTGTTCAATGTGAATGGTTTTTTTATCCAGCTAATTTAGAGCTGTGCAGAGGTCACGTCTTTCGTACAGTACACTACAGTAGGTGTTCTATGGTCTCCTCGACACCGCTGGCATTGCTACTCGGCGCTATCAGCCATTCCAATCAAACACGTATATGCATTGGTGAATGCAATGCCCAACCGTAAGTGGCACAGCATTGTTTCCTGACTTCGTGGAAGTCCGGGTAACAGCCGCCGTTACATAGATCGGTCGAGTGAATGCAACCGACGCTGGGTGAATTCAGGTAGGGTGCCACTTCTCCAATGTCGTACGGTGAGCTAGCTTGCTTAGGTGTTGGGCTGCGTCAGTCCTCGATAAAGGTACAGAAACAAGGTTTGCTCCTTCGTGTGCTTTCCTAGCAGCTTCGTCGCCGAGGTCATTGCCCGAGATACCGCAGTGACCCGGCAGCCGACGTCGCGTCCTTTCGCGATCATATGATGGTGCAATTCCCGTATCTCTAACACGAGTTTTTCACAGGACCCGCGAAAAAGACCTGACAAAAGGCATTGTAGGGCCGCCTTTGAGTCACAGAATATTTCCCACCGATCAGCCGGTTGGTTGTTAATATAATCAACGGCACCTCGGAGGGCAACGAGCTCCGAACCGGTCGATGATGTGTCGTGAGAAATCTTGTATTTGATGCTTATTGATCGTGATGGTATAACTACTTCGCCGGTGGAGCTGGTCTGAGTGGAAGAACCATCCGTATATATCTAGAAGTAGAAATCGTGCAAAGTAGAAATTGTGCAAGCAATCTAGAGTTGCTTGCTTCAAGGCCAAGGTAGGCAGGTCAGTCTTCTTTCTTATTTCTGGAACGGAAAGGCACACTTTAGATTGTTTTAAACACCACAACGCTGACGGTGAACGTGCCGAGGGTGTGAAGCCCGATGGTAAGGAGGCACGATGAATGCTGACCACGTTGGAGAAAAACGCCTGTGGTCGTCATTCTGGCGCAGCCGGCCAAGAGAGCTTGATTGCATCCGTGAAACGTGGCGAATATGGGCCCTAAGCGTGTCGGTGGTAATGTAAGTCGTGATCGGATGGTCTTGAGCCATGATATAACTGTTCCTGCTGTTGAGGCGCTCCGCGGAAGGCCGAGGCAAACACGTAATGCCTGCGCTTGCACGCTCTGAAGGGCTTGAAGATTTGACTTGCATGATTTAGCAAGCACGGGAGAGCTATAGCGTAGGAATCCGATAAAAAAGTGCTCGGTACAACTGTAGCATGGAGCCCACTGATGACCCCGTGTTTTACCGGCGATGAAATTGAAGACATGGATAATAGATTTGAGCTTCTTCAAGTGGGCAACCTAAGGGCTCCGGGAGCGGTCCCGGTCAACAAGGACACCCAAAAATCGGTGATTTCCCTTATAGGATATAGGCTGGCCATTGATGCACTCTGGATAACCAGACATCTCTCTTCGCGTAAAAGCGACTAACGCGCATTTTTCTGTCGAGATGGTTAGGCCTTGTGTGCAAAGATAGCCAGCCTGTATTGCTGTCTTCTGTAGCTTTGCACGAACATGCAGGCGAGTCACCGCTGATGCCCAGATGCAGATGTCGTCGGCGTAGATTGAGACACTCACAGTGTCCGGTAGGGAATCGCGGGCAGCCCAAGAAGCGCAAGGTTGAAAATAATAGGGCTTAGAACACCGCCTTGACGAACGCCGCGGCATGTATACTGGTCGGTAGTCGGACCATCTTCCGTGCGTGCAAACAAGGACCTTTGTGTCAAGTAGTTTCGGATCCATCGAAATACTCGCCCTCCTAGTTACCATGTCATAAGTGCGTCTAAAATGGCTTGATGGAAAACGTTGTCGTAAGCGCCTTTCTCGTGAAAAAAGAGTGCTACGGATAATCGTTTCCAAGATTTTTGCTGCTCAACAGATGACACTAGATCGATGAGATTGTCAATCGATGAACGGCCTCATCGAAATCCAACCATAGAGTCAGGGTAAATATTATGGTGTTCAGGGTTACCATTCGAGACAGGATCATACGCTCCATGAGCTTCCCGACGCAGCTGGCGAGTGCTATAGGTTGATATGATGCCAGTTCTAGCGCTGACTTTCCTGCTTTTAGCAGCCGGTACCAGTCGGCTGCGTTTCCATTATTGTGGAACGACGCCATCTTGCCCTGACCTACTAAAAACGTTCAGCAGTTCTCTTCGCCCTTCTCGACCTAGGTGGCGCAAAGCAGCATATGTTATTCCATCGAGCCCTGGCGAAGACGAATACCTACAGATCGCCATAGCAGCTTCTAACTCTTCCATAAAAAATGGAGCGTCCATACAGGTATCTCGTGTACCAGGAATGTCGCCTAGAACCATGCCAGGGAGTAGTACTATCCCGCTGGCGACTTTAACATAAAAGTCTTCAGCAACGCCTACCTCACGACGGTTTTGATAGAGATCAAGGGCGTTGAAAGGGTGTCGTTGCTGGGGACATGAGCGAAGACCCCTTAGGGTACGCCACACGCGGGACAGTGGCTTGCGAGGGTCCGATGACTCACAAAAGCATTTCCATCTTTGATCCTTTAGCTTATCTATTTGGCCCTGTACCTTTTGCATTCGCCGAACTACTCTGAGGTCAAGAATTGACTTCGTGCGCCTGTACCTCCTTTCAGCTCGACGACGTAGTACACGAAGCCTTTCACATTCAATGTCATACTCTGTACGCTTAGATGAATGTGTGAAGCAACGCATACAATCTTGTATTGCGTCTGCAATTATGTCTTCTAGTCTGCGTGCGATTGGTTTCTTGCATGTGTCTTCTACAAGATCTTCAAAGACTGACCAGTCGATTTGGCGAGATGCAATCGGTAATGTGGATCATCGTTAGTTCTTCGATTCTCACATAGGTCGGAATATGATCACTTCCATGAGTTTCACTTCCATGAGTTTCTACAGGGTAGCCAACCGGATATAATGTCTGGTTAACCTCCCTATCTTTCCTTTACCTTTTGCTCTCTCTCCATGAGTTTCGATATTAGTGAACCACTGCACGCTCGAAGTCGGGCAACGTGACACCAGTGTTAAGTCTAGGCAGCTGATGTACGTTGTTCCTCGCAGAAATGTCATGCTTCCATCATTTAGAAGATGCATGTTGTGGCCTGATGCAAAGCATATGAGTGACCTGTCCTTTGAATTTATCCTGGAGTTGCCTCATTTCTAGTTGTGAGCGCTGAAGTCCCCTGTTGTTATCAAAGGACCGGGAGTCGCAGCCATACTATCCTTTAGTCTTTGGTATCGAACTATCTTGTTGGGGAAAGGTAGACGCCAATAAGCGTAAAAGACAGCCTCTTCTTTTTCACAGTAACACAGACGTATTGGTCATTGTCGTGTGGCGGTACGGTCTGGGCAAAATACGTAAGCACCTTGAGAATGTAAACCACAACCTTACTACTTCGGGCACACGTGGTTGAAACGAAAGGTTCCTATCCTGAGAGTCTCAAGGTAGTTGATAAGTTCGGTTCACAGATGACCAGTACAGGAAAGCGGTTTTCAAACACGAAATGCCGGAAATCCTAAATACGTGACCTCAGGCCTCTGGCATTCCACTGGATTATGAAGGCGCTTCTGACATCATCCCGGAACGATCGCTGCTGTTGTCGACAAGTCATGGTTCCGCTGATGACTCAAGTTCTCAAGTTCTCTCAAGCTCACTGAGTTCTCAAGCACTGGACTTCTGAAGGCTTGCGAGAACCGGATTGATAGCGCCCAGCACTTGCAATGCACTTCGAGCTGTTGGTGTCTGTAGCTTGCCCAGAAGAACACGAATAGCACTCACGAGAGAGCTTAGCATGTCAACAATTTGTTGATATTGATCCATCAATTCATCAAAAACAGACGAGGTGTCCCTCGCTGTAGAAGTCTGATCTCGCTCCGTAGGCGCATTTAGCCTCGGGAGTTCTGGCCAAGCGTCAGCTGCGGTGCTGTTCGAAGCTCCTTTGTCCTTAGAGCTGACTGCCTTTGGCCTGGGCGGCGGAGGGGGTAGTGATGTCCGTGGCTCGCGTGGTACAGAGGCATTGGAGGTTCTTGAACGGTGTCGGCGACGGGATCTTCGTCGCTTAATAGATGCTGCCACTTCTCGGTGAGATGAGTGGTCTCTAAACATTTTCTTCAAAAACGCCATTTACTTTCGAATTACAGGGCATTGCTTCGAGGGCGCATCGTGAGGGTCACTGCAATTTCTGCACTTCAGCACACTGGCCTCGCACGGGTCAGTGGTGTAGGACCCCGTGCATCGAGAACACACAATAGTGTTTTTGTTTTTTCACACACTACTCACTTGACCTAACTTCATGCACTTCCAGCACTGCAGCGGTTTTGGTAGAAAGAGGCGAACTGCGTGTCCGGAAGTGGCCCACATATACATACGTTGGGAGAGATTCGCCCTTAAATATGGTCTTTACACACCGTGACGGGCCCAGACTAAACGCGTTTGTGATGATGGTGTTTTCTCTAGCTGGCTTATTTAAGATCCACAGATTGGTGTTGGCAATGGTCTCGTCGACATCGCAAATTGCATAAGTACTGACTTCTTTGCCCAGTGGAATATGAGGGCGGACTTTCATGCCGTCAAGTTCCATGACTTTGCGCAAAGGATCCAACGCAGCCACATGTTCTACGTCATTCGCTGGGACGTTCTTACGAGTGTTTGCTCTGATGTCTTTGATTTCATTCGGAACCAGCGCCTCTAGATGCGACGACACGGCTTGCCTGTGGAGGCGCCTCAGGTTGTCAGTGGCGAGAACTGGCGCGAAAAGATTGTTGACTACCTCGGTATTCCACGAAGACCTCATGGTGGACGCACTCGAATTTGACCTTCTCTTTGCTTTACGGCTCCGCACCAGCTCGAAAGTGTCGTCACAAGATTCTTCACAGCTGACATAGTACTGCATAGTGTCTTCGCTGTCAGTGTCGCTCTCAGTGCAGTTGCGCTTCATGGAGGCAGCCGCCGCGGGCACTGTCGAGTCCGGCGGACGCGCGTGAGACTCCATCTCCATCGCAACTAAGAGGAAATAGCAATTCACCGGCAAAGTCCAAGAAAATTAAAAAAAAGCAGAGCTCGAAGACTCGGCGTTCTGCCACGTTGCCACGTTGCAATGCGGGCGGCTTTAATCCACTGCTATTCAGTTTGTTTTTTACCTTTTCGTACATATTGATAGGAAACTGTTTCATTGATTGATTGATTGATTGATTGATTGATTGTGAAAGAAAAAGATGCAGGGAGGGAGGGATGGATAGAATAGTTCAGTGTCCCGAGAAAACACTTCGCGATAAATATGCACATCAGAATGCTCTTTAATAATCTCCAGGGCTGGCACATTCCCCCGAATGCTTTGTGAAGCGTACACAGGATTGTGACAGCTTCGTGAGTAATGTTTTCTTGTCTCTACGTCGAAACTTCATGTTCTTTTAACAGCGAAGCTGTTTAAGCAGGAGGTTAGTTCAAGGATTGTGCACCGAAAAACCTCGCCGAGCTATTGCGTCACATGCGTCGCCTAGCAACCCCTCGCACCAGCTGCGCCGAGCCTCGCGACAGCTGCGGAGCCGAGCCATGACGTCATCGCGCGCACCTCATCGCTTCACCTACCTAGCCATGACGTCACCACGCCGTGCGCGCGCCCCGCATCGCTTTGAGATGGGCTGTGGCTTTGAGATTGGCAAGGCGCTGACGGTCCGATTGCACGACTCTGTGACGTTGCTCGCGATGTACATTTCACCGAATGCAACGCCGGGAGAGTTTAAGCGGTTGACTGACACTAAACTTTGGGCCGTATATGACAAGGAACCTGTCTTGTTCGTGGGAGACTTTAACGTCAACGTTATAAAGGAGAAATGGCTAGTATAGAGCACATAATGAACTCGTTTGGCATGCAGTGCTACTCGCATAGTTGGGGTTCCTTGCCCACTACCGCTCGGGGAACGTGTATAGACTTGGCCTTTGGCAACTTGGAATCGGCTAGCGTGCAAATGATTGGCATGCCGCTCGCAGTCTACCATAGCGATCACAAGGCGGTTTTGCTTAAGATTTGTAAGAACCCTAGTTGTAGGACGAAGTTTGCGCTTGGCACGTGTCTAGACAATGAATGGGAAATCGATTTGATTGAGGATGCACCCTTTGATGATCGACAGGTTCCGCCTAGCGCAGCTGACGAAGAGGTCGACGTCTACGGGGGCAAAGACGCGCTGGACGAAAATTTGCCCTGCGTGGCCGTGACGGACGACGATGAAAGAAGTGACGAAAGCTGGTACTGAGAAATAAAGACAGTATATACAATTTAATGAAACGAGAGTCCTTTTCTTTGGGAGACCCCATCTCGACAAAAACATTGGGGCACCTTCCCACCAGTGGTGCGAAGTCTGAGCAAACAGCGAAGCTGGTGGCGCTTCCCTAGCTTCACCAGCTAATGCATAGAGAAAAAAAAAGTTTACGCTAAGATAACGTCAAGTTAACGATATGAGAAAAGCCAAGTTAAAGCTAGGAAAAAGCCAAGATAAAGCTAGGGAAGGGACACCAGCTTCGCTGTTTGCTCGGACTTCGCACCACTAGTGTGAAGCCGTCCTTTTTTTTCATATTCTGGTTGCAGGAGCCTGAAGTGAAGGGTAAAAAATCTTCGACGTATATTACAAGGTAGGAATATAGTAGCAGGGCTTGCGAAGCCCTTGAGATCGTTTCTTTACCCGAAGAACATTCATGGCGACGACCTTTCGACTCTTTTCTCATTGCGCAATGCAGCATCGTGGGTGAGGATTCCCGGTTAGTTCGCGATAACCAGGGGCTTGCTGTCTGAGGAGAAACATCCTAAAAGTAATGCACGCCAGTAATGAGGCACCGTAAGCATGGGTTTTCCGTAAAAGGTCTTTCAATTCCGGAAAACATAGGTTTGCGGTCTAATGCGAAACAGCGCACCAGTGCGTATTTGCTGTGGCTATTATGCGCCGTTTTCGGTGCTCAAGGAGTTGAGAGCCAGAAATGTTTGAGCTAAACATTCATAGTTGTGGAACGACGCACGGCTTCTGCTCTGAAGCTACAACAGTGTGAATGAAGCGCGTTGCTACCGTACTGGGAGGTTGAGGCAGCATTTTAGAGTGTCGTTAGCATTTTCAATGCTCAGTGAACTCGGAGAATCTCTAAGCGCTGCGATGGTACTCACTCCTTCAACTTTACAGTTTTCTGATGCTTGATTCCATGCCCGCTTTTCTCCAGTGCTCGCTCTAAGTTCAAGTGGATGTAAAGTCTATTACGCGAGTGTGCGCCGGCAAAAAGTGAACGTATTTCACTACATGCAAAGAGTATGAATATGGTGAACTTCTAAGTGTTATTACGACAGAAATACGAAAAGAGAAGCAACAAGCTTGTTCGAAAAGGAAAATGAAAACTTGAAAGCTGTTGGAACAGAGATATGCGAGAAGTGATCACCGAACGACAGAAAGCATCACGAGAGCACAGGCGGGCAAAAAAAGTGCAAGCGCCGCAGGGTGAAGTGGCCAGAAAATAGGAAATAATGGTTCAAATACTGGTTCAAGGAAAGATAAAAGGTGAAAGTGAACGTTGGTTGTCAGAAATACACTAGAAAAAGAAGGCTGCACCTAGAATATTTTGAAACCACATAACCTTATTAGGCAGGAAGTCTGGAACAACATAACATATCCTAGACGAAGATGGAAACAAACTATAAGGGGACGTGGCATTAAATTACATTCGAAAAATAACAGCCGAATCTTTCCAAGGCAATGACGAGGTTGTATTTGATGAAAAAAAAAGAGCGTAACAGAACGAGATGGAAAAGAAGCTGGTGCTAACAAATTTCAATTGGAAGAAAGCCGAAGAGAAAATTTCTAAGCGCACAGCCACAGAGCTAGACGAGGTTCCCGTTAGGCAAATAATGAACTAGGACCAAAAAGTAAGCTCTGTTGAAAGCAGTAGAAAAAAACTTTCAAATATAGACGAATACCAGACAGTTGGGGACAAAGTAGAATGAATTTAATTTATAAAGGTAAGGGGCGAAAAAGATAGAATTCACTCATACAGACCGTTGACCATTACATTGGTAATATACAGATTAGCAATGCACGTGAATAAATGAAAGCTGCAAGCATGGGAAGAGAATAATGGCATATTGGGAAAACTTCAGAATGGTTTGAGAATCGGAAGGCGTCTGGATGATACCTTACTTGTTCTAACTCAGTGTATTGAAATATCCAGAGAAGAAAGGGGACCGCTATATGTGGCTTTTGTAAACATTACCGGAGCGTATGACAATGTAAGCCGCAACATATTGTGGGATATTCGGGAAGGGGAAGGCATAGGCAACGACTGTATACCGCTTTTGAGAGAGATTTGCCGAGAAATACTGTTTACGTTGTATGGGAAGGGATGAGGAGGGAGGAGAAAGTTGATATCAACAAGGGGCTGAGACAGGGGCGCCCTCTATCCCCGCTTATGTTTATGATGTACATGGTAAGGATGGAAAGGGCACTAGATGGAAGCAATATCGAGTTTAATCTCTCATACAAACAGGTGGGTACAATAGTAGAGCAGCAGCTTCCAGGTTTGTTTCTTTCTCTATCCCTACTTTCCTGTCACTTTACCTCCCCCTCCCCTCTCTGCCCAGCGCAGGGTAGCAAACCGGATCTTCCCATCTGGTTAACCTTCCTGCCTTTCCCCTTTCTTCTGTCTCTCTCTCTCCAGATTTGTTTTATGCTGGCGACATTGTGTTGCTAGCTAACAAACAAAGTGATATGCAACGTCTGGCTAATATCTGTGGACAGGAAGGCGAGAACTTAGGTCTGAAATTTAGCGTTAAAAATCAGGTGTTATGGTAATCAATGAAAACAGTGAACAGAATGTGTCAATACAGGGCCAGGAAATAGTTCGGGTAAAGGAATATAAATACCTTGGTATATGGATAAATGAAGGAAACAGATATATAAAACAGGAAAAAACAATAACAGCAAAGGGGAAAAGAAATGCGGTCATAAGGAAACACATAACACTATACATATGGGGATACAATCATTACGAAGCCGTCCGAGGTATGTGTAAAGGTGTAATGGTTCCATGACGACTTACATTTGGACATGCGGTTGCTTGCCTGAAGTCTGGCGTACAATCCAGACTCGATGGCAACCACAGGTTAGTGGCACCCCTCGCATTGGGCGCTCATCGGAAGACTACAAATAAAGCTGTGCAGGGTGATATGGGCTGGACAAGTTATGAAGTGAGGGAAGACCAGAGTAAAATTGAATATGAACAACGAGTGAGGAATATGGAAGAAAGTAAATCGGCTGGGAGAGTTTTCAGATACTTGTACAGGAAAAACATTGATTCACAGTGGAGGAAAAGAACTAGGAAGCTTACCAGCAGGTACGCGACCGGTATGGTAGTAACATGGTAACAAAGAATGTCAAGCGCAAAGTCAGAGAAGCTCAAGCAATCTCATGGGTGGCGGCAATGGAAAAAAAACGAAATCAGGGAAGAAATAATTTATGATAACTCTTATTTAAGAGAAGCTCTTTACTTTTAGAAGCGAAATCAGGATGCCTTAAAGCATGCACTTATAAAGCGAGGTATAATAAGGAAGAAGAAGCATGTGCTTACTGCGGTAAAGCTAGGGAAACAATGGAATATGTTCTATTATAGTGTGAAGATATCTGCCCAGTGGTCGATTTAGGCACCTCTGTCCTCCTTGAAGCCCGTGGGATCAGCGAGAGCAGGGGGAAAGCAAACATGTCTGCAGTAAAGATTAGCTAGTAAGAGGCGATTGGAGAGGTGGTTTCGGAAAATTTCGACCAGAGTCTTGTTCAGTACTGATTGGGTCCTTGTGGTGGACCCCACCACAAGGACCCAATCAGTACTGAACAAGATCCACGCTGCTCGAAATTTTCCGAAACCACCCAAATTCTCGAAATCTTTATCTAAAATTAATGTGCATGAACGGGTGCGCACCAGCCTTTTACGGCTTGCCAAAACTCCATAAACCCGGAATCCCCTTACGGCCAATCGTAGACTTTTCGTGCTCCCCATTTCGATCACTATCCATATACTTGCACCAGATTATATCACCCCTCACCGGAAGGAGAGCATCCCACGTGCGCAACCCCGAAAACTTCATCAAGCTCATATCAAAGTTACGCCTCGAAGATGATGAATGCCTGGTCTCTTTTAATGTGATCTCTTTGTTCACCAGAGTACCCATTCAGTTAGCTATATCCGCAACAAGGGATGCCCTGGAACGCGACGACACACTCGACGAGAGAACCCCCTTGAGTGTAGACGAGATCTGCGGCCTTCTCGAGCTATGCCTTTGAAATACCTACTTCACCTTCCGAGGTAGCTACTACAAGCAGGTGAAAGGAACTCCCATGGGGGCCTCAATTTCCGTCACCATGGCTAACCTAACTATGGAGAATATCGAAGACAGAGCTCTGAGTACTTTTTCCCCGAAGCCAAAAGTTTTCTTCAGGTACATGGATGATTGCTTCTTTATCGTGAAGGAGTCGCAAGTCGAAAACCTGCAGAACCATTTAAATTTCATAGACCCTGATATAGAGTTCACGTCGGAGCGCGAACAAAACGGATCGCTACCATTCCTAGATGTACAAGTTACACGAAACAACGGCAATCTAAAATTTTCAGTATACCGAAAACCAACCCACACAGGCCGCTACCTACACTTCGCATCATCTTGCAAACCACAAGGCATTGGTCGTAAATTCTTTATTGAAAAGATTCGAAACTCACTGCACATTGGAATCAGATCAAAAGAAAGAAAGGAGAACGGTTCTCAACGAACTCAAAAGGAATGGCTATACAACGGAATTCATTCGAAAAACCACCCGACAACAAAAAAGAAAAAACAAACTACGAGACCTCCAACCGTTAACATCCCCTCGACCACAGAAACGAGTGTCCATCCCATACGTCAAAGGTACCAGCGAAGCTCTGAGCCGAATATTGAAAAAAGAAGGCCTCAAGGTCGCGCACAAACCGATGAACACTTTGAATATCCTCATTACTAAACCAAAAGACCATCCACCAAAAGAAAAAGCTCAAGGCGTCGTCTATAAAATCAGCTGTGCCGACTGTCCGGCGTCGTACATCGGGGAAACCAAAAATCTAATACCCCTGTCAAGCGGGCAAGTTAAGTGCACTTACGGGGAGTGCACTTCGGGACCTTGAGTGACACTTTAGGCTACGCGGTTCTAAACGGGAAAACAGAGTGCACTCGCAGTAAAAAAAAAAATGGCGACAGACTACGAGCGCGTTTTGTGAAAACGTAGATTAAAAAGAAAAGTACTTCTAAAAAGTGATTTTCTTACGTTGTATCATTAATTAAAACAAACTTAATCTATGTTTTTTCAACAAAAAAAAACGAAACTATTTTTTTTATTTAAGAGTGTGGCAAGTCAATGCTGGCCAAGAAAAATGCCTAGCCAATCCAGAACGACATAGCGGCGTGCGACGAGGCGGCATTTGATCCTGCATGCTCGAACAGAATGTGAACGCGTTTTAGGCTATTATTTGTGCGCAAGAGCTGTTCAACCACTAAAATGAACTTCCGTGTCCTTTTTTTATGCATTACATTTTATACCATTGAAACCGCTGGCGACGAGGCTACGCACTCGGCCAGCAAAGTGCATTCCGTGAACGCACTTCGACCGGAGTACACTCTGCAGCGAGTGACACTCCACTTGCGACGTTTAGATTGGGCAAAGAGCACTTAAACCGAGTGACACTCTCCGTAAGTGCACTTAACTTGCCCGCTTGACAGGGGTATAAAAGAAAGAATCAGACAACATGAAAATGACGTCAGAACATTCAACCGAATACGCAGCGCCGTTGCCGAACATTCCGAAGACGCTGACCACAAGATTTCCTTTCCAAGAAACCCAAATCCTTCAAACAGAGACAAACTGGCGAAAAAGGCTGCTACTGGAGTCATGGCACATTCAGAATACGGCGGGTAATATAAACCGCGTGAAGGGCATCCTTCCTTCTTTGTATGTTCATGGCCTTGCAGACGCGACGAAGGGAAGAAAAGATCCCCCGCTCTAGGTCACCAACGCCAAAACATCTCGACCCCCTCCCCCCCCCCCTCCCCGCCCCTCGTCAACGCATTCCCGCGAATAAAGGGCCCCCAGCATCGGCCAACCCTAGAGTTATTGTATATGCTACCAAAGGTAGTAGGGAGCATATACAGTAACTCTAGCCAACCCAGCCGACCAGCGACGCCGCAGCCCCCCCCCCCCCCCCCCACCACCTCTTTCGTCTGTCAAGAACAGATGCTCTGTCAAGTGTCTCCCCACCTCACGCTCTCTCCCCCTTCCTCTCCTTTCTTACGGTGGACCTTTTAAAAGCGGCACACCGCCACCTCCGAAGAATACCGCCTGAAGAAGGAGCCGAATTCGCTCCGAAAAGTCGGGCTAGTAAATTTACTTATTTGGTTGGAGTCAATCTCTAAGTCGGTGCACTGACTGGGATGAGGGACTGTTTTTAAATAGGAGGCTTGTGTCATCTGCATACAAAATGTAATTCGGTTGGTCACGAATAGTTATTATATCATTAACATATAATACAAACAGCAGTAGTTCTGGAATACTTCCTTGTGGGATCCCAGTAATGATAGGTTGACCTGCAGAAACGTGCTTTCCTATTGCTACACACTGGCACTGGATTCTGGAAAAGATTTCAGAAGAAATGCTGCAATTTAGTGAATGTTATATGACCCCAGTTTTCGAGGCATTGTTTTGTAGTTGTTTCGGTCGAACGCACTTCTACGTAAGTCTACAAATACGTTGGTACGTAATTCTGTGTTCTTGAAGGCCTCTAGAATTATTTCTTTTTGCTTTAACAGAGTTGTTTCTGTGGACCTGTTCGGAAGGAAACCGTATGAAGACAGACTGATTAACTGAAACGTATAATACTTCATTAGTCGTTTATAAATTAGTTTCTCCAAGCTTTCAGAAAAATATAGATAGAGTAGACATGGGCCTGTAACTGGTCACGTCCTTTATATCACCCCTTTAAAAGCATGCTGCCTTTCGCTATTTGCATTAGCTTTGGAAGACAGACACACAAGTGGACGAAGAACAGAAGAATATCCTCAAGTTAGGACCCAAGTTCTGCATGGAACCGTCATTACAGTTACCGGACAGGCTTGCTCTGGCAAGGGACATTTCAAGGAATGTGAGTGATGAGGAAAAGGATTCTTGCATTAGAGAATGTGTAGAAGTTGTTGCGAGTACAAGACGCAAATGTAAAACACGCCCTGGTGTAGAGCCGCTTGCTCGCTATTTGTACTCAAAGGATTTAAGGGTCGTAAAATCGGACAAAGAAGGTTATCTTGTCGTGTTGCCAGATAACTTGTATTCTGTTAAGGCTTGGGATGTTATGCACAAATGCTTCGAGGAAGTAAAAGTGAAGCCGCAGGAACTCAAGAAAAGAGCAGTAGAATTGTTGAAAAAGTATGAATTAGACAAACTGGCTTCACTCCTGAAAAAAGAAAAGGGCCAAACACTGGAAGTGTTCTTCGTGGCAAAGACGCATAAGCAAGATGTGCCGTTCAGAGCAATAGTGTCGGAGCACAATTCGTGGCAGTTTCATGTATCGGGGTTTCTCCAAAAAATACTTGCGTCCTTGTCAACTAACGACCCATTTGTAGTCAAGAATTCTGAGGAGGTGGTTAGTTATGTGTCTGGTCTTAAAGAAGGCAGTTACAAAGGATTCAGTGTTGACATTCAAGACTTGTATTATTCTTTACCGCAAGATGCCCTACTACAGTCGGTAAAAGAGTGCATTGAAAGGGACAATGATGAAGTTTCTTTCCGTAACAGTAGTGGTATGTCGCTAGAATCGTTTCTTGAAACACTTAGCATGTACCTGAAGAGCACGGTTGTACAGTTCAAAGATACATTGTTCCGTCAAAAAAATGGAGTATGCATAGGATCCAAAGTAGCCCCTGTGCTTAGCACAATTTTTTTGAGCAGCATAGGTAGAATTGTGATGTCCGAATTGGATAGCAAAGTTTTGAAAATATTCAGATATGTGGATGATTATTTGATTTTGGGCTCAAACACGGAATGGGCTGTATTCACCTCAAACGTGTTGGATACGTTCAGAAAAAGAGGCAAAGGCCTAAATTTCACTTTTGAAGAACCCACTGATAACTGCTTACAGTTCCTAGACGTAAAGCTCATATTTGAAATAAACCATTTGTGTTGGAAGTACTCCCCGAGAACAGAGAAGCCCTTGTTACAGTATGCTTCCGCCCATTCAAGCATAATAAAAAACGGGATCGCAATGGGATGTTTTCATTCAGCTCTAACAAAAACCTGCACGCACAAGTTAAATGAATCCTTCCTAGAGCAAAAGTTTCGGCTGGAAAAGGCTGGTTACCCTACTTCGATTCTTCTGACTGTAAGCGAAAGGCTATTGAAGAAAATGAAATTCGTTGAGAAAGAGGTGCAAAAAAGCCAGGAAGCTAAGAAAATATCGGTAATCCCCTATATGCATGGTTTTTCCCATAAAATTAAGAAGGTGGCCGCTAAATATGGTGTCAAGATAGTTTTCTCGGCAAAAAACAAAGTAGGGGGCGTGTGTCCGGCTGTAAACAAATTGTATAAAGACAGGCCTATTAGTGTCAGTAATGAATGTTCCAAGCGTTCTGATCACCAGGTTGTTGAGTGCAAAAGAAATGTAGTGTATAAGATCCCGTTTAAATGTGGCAAGTGTTACGTAGGGCAGACTGGGCGATGCGTGAACGTTAGGTTAAAAGAGCACTTGGCGAATTTGAAAGGAAGGCAGCTGACACATTTGGCATTACATTGTGCACGGTGTTCAATGAATATGTGTAGTCCTGTGTGTAATCAAACTGATATTTTGTATGTTCATCCTAATCAGACAACAAGAGAGATTGTGGAAGCTTGGCATATATCTAGACTACAAAGCACATGTGTCAGTCATCCTTCAATAGCATTGAATGACAAGGAAATTGACCTGATGAATAAGATGTGATAGCGCAATGTTTTTGTTAAAGGTTTTATTTTTATGTAATAGATTACAAAATGCCCTTGTGCTCATGTGCAGTGATTGTGAGGTGCGTGTCGCGACCATATATATGTTTTTTCTTAGTGAATAAAGGTCAGTTGTTAGTCTGCGCTAGTCCTTGTGTACTTCTTCGTTGTGGTTTCGTGTTGTGTGCGCAAAAGTTTCATTATGATGCCAAACCAACTAGCCCGCCTATCCGTTTTAATGCAGTGATTAGCTCGTTATGATATTTCTTATAAGCGTGAAAATCCTGCGATGATCCGTTATTAAGAAAGTTCTTAGCATTGTTTCCATTCTTACTCTTCGTGAGAATTTCGCAGATAATCCGTGGTTTCCGGCTTTCTGTTGCAGTTTCATGAAATTGTTTCCTTACAATTATCAAAATAGGGGCATTTGAATCCACAAATGAAGTCTTCGTCTTTCCAAGGTTCTTCTTCAGGGCACGTGTGAAATAGCACCTAATTAAATTCCCGGGCGTGGTATTCTGCACCATCTTCAAATCATTGGTTCGCGCATGCGTCAGTGTATCTTCATATTCGACAAACAAATAAATGGGAAAGTGGTCACTGATATCACAGTAAAGGACGCCGGGTGTCAGGATTTGTTAATTTATATCGGTAATAAACAGGTAATCAGCGTATATGTGCGAATCGTAACGTGCGTTGACGTTTCAGTTGTAATAGCGTAATAATATGACTCTAAACTGCTGACAAAAAAATTGGAGCACGCTTAAGCTTCGCCTGCAACTGCAGCTTTCTTTTTCTGCAACTTCGCCTGCGCATGCGGGTGCCGTAGAGAGGCTACATGCAACGCTATTGTAGGCTGCCGTAGGGAGCCTACAGCGTTGTATGTATAGGCTCCCCAGGCTGCCGTTTAGGCTGCCGAGGAGGCGAGCGCCATCTGGATGGTGTTTTCCCTGAGAGATAATCGCGGCGAGCTGCTGTATGAGTGGTAGAAATGCTGGAAAAAGGGGCTTGTGTTTGAGTTTTCGCGTGAGAGAATTATCTTTTCTCGTATATTCAAATTACAATCCGACGCTATCACGTATTTAGGTTGAGGTTACGTTGTACTTTACGATTTTTCTGACGCATTTTATTTTGAGAAGTTCGATTAGTTCACCAGCGCCTCTGCGCCACGCGGCGGGCCTGCGTGGTCGACGTGATTCGGGATGATTTTCTTGGCCGGACAACACCCCCGACGCTGACACCGGATTTTCTGCGACACGGGGCCCTTAACACTATCGCGTTAAAATACTTCCTTAGAACAGCAGAGCATCAAGATAATGTCACCGCCAAGAGTTCTTTCTAATTTTTTTTTTTTTTTTTTTACTCAGTGACCCAATTTTGCGATAGGTTCACTGAAGATCGACGCGTGCACAGTGGCGTGAAAGGCGTTCATTGAAAAGAGGCACATGTATACAAGTACAGATAGAATCACACTTGTCTAGAGCAGTCGAGCGGCCGGCTGCGGGCTGCAACAGCGCCGCGTACCGGCAGTCGCTGGGTTCGAGATAAGTTGGATGCAAGCGCCAAAAGCCTGCACGCGGCATGTGAACTTGCGGCCTATCTGCGATGTCAGCCTGTAAATTTGGTCATAAGAGATAGTCAGTTATCTTCCTTTCTTTTTCTTCTCCTTTTTTTGTTTTTGCTTGCTGTCGCTTGTGGAACGACCGCTGTCCGTGATAAGCGTGGATGTGCAACGGAATGCATGCACTGGCTCTGAGAACTACACATGATTCAAGATAAAAAGTGACAATGATTCATCGGCGTCTCGGTGAATGGTGACGTCAACGCCAATTGGCACATGAAGTGATAGACGCAAACGACGACGGACGCGAAGTAAAGCGCATTTTTTGCTATGTTATCAGCTGCGGCGCCGGCTGCACGCGACGAAGCAGGCAGCGAATAAGCGCAGATCCCGCCCACCCACGTTCGTGAAAAAATCTACAGGCCGATAACAGAAATGGCCGCGAGAAGCCATGCCGCATGCAGGCTTTTGGCGCTTGCATCCAACATATCTCGAACCCAGCGACTGCCGGTATAAGCGGCGCTTCTGCAGTCCGCAGCCGGCCGCTCGACTGCTCTAGACAAGTGTGATTCTATCTGTACATTTGGGACACACCCTGCTAATGCGTCTGGTTGCTGTCCTTGAGGAAGCCTTGATGACATAGGTTCGACTCCCCTCAGCAGCGGGTAAGTTTATAGGATCTTTCTCGTCATTGTAGAGTCGCACATTCCCAGTGCACATACCTCGCTGCCCAAGTTGGCGTCGAACACGTTCAATGAAGAGCTGCATACACCCACTGACACATACCCTGTTACGCGAGACGGCACCAAAGAGGTTCATTGGAGACAAGCAGAGACCGAGGGGCACATGCCCAGTTCTTCGAGTCGGCTTCTTGGAGTTTCTTTGAACTGTGGTATCTAGGCCCGAAACGCTACCCGGTTGTAGTCGGAGAAAAAAAATACCGCGTGGAACGCGGCACTACAGTCTAACATGAGTGTCTCCCAAATGTCGGTGGGAAAGAGCGCTCAGGAAGCGGACACGAATTGCACAAGTTTTACAGGCACGACGCGCCTATGTCCCCAAACAACGCCGTGTCGCAAAGGGTTATAAAAAGATTGGATTATTTCTTATTGGTACTAGCGCGGTGGTTCGGGTGCGCAGACCTGGGCGCCCATCCCGGCCGCTAGTTGATGGGGGAGGAACGGAAAAATTCTGTACTAAGATGATTCACCGGTCACTCACGCACTCACGAAAAAAAACAAAAAAAACAGCGTGGCTACGCGAAAATAGAACTGTAACAGCCGAAGAATACCTGTCAGCTGATATTCTGCTCTCAAAATATAAGCAGCCCTGGCTAACAAAGATGCGCGCGTTGAAAGAGATAGGTAGAAAATACCCATGCGAAATAGACAGGCCATACATACATACATACATACATACATACATACATACATAACATACATACATACATACATACATACATACATACATACATACATACAGACATACATAATACATACAACATACATCATACATACATACATACATACATACATACATACATACATACTACAATACATACATAATACATACATACATACATACATACTACATACATACATACATACATACATACATACATACACACATACATACATACATACCACCATACATACATACATACATACATACATAATTTCCCAAGAATGGTGTAGGCCAATATAAGATTTATTTATTTAGACAAACAAACAGACCGACAGACGGGCGGACCGTGTGAGAGAGGAGTAAAAGGAGACCGGATAAAAAAAAAGGAACGCACTTTACCGCTGGTATGTTCATCTCATGAAATTAGTAGAAGACAAAAATGCACTCAGCCCTTGCGAAATTGGATTTAGATCTGAATGGTCGATTTGGCGTGCTCATGTGGATCTGGAAAGCAGCATAAATCTAGCATGACTTTATATATTTCTTTTTTTATTATTTGAGATGCACAGTACGTACACATACCGCAGTCTCGGGGGGCGGTAAAAGGCAACGATTTGCCTAATGTACCACACCACCCATACATATACGGCGCATAATGTGGCACAGTGTGCCCAACTTACAGGTTTTATGCAGCAATTTACTCTTTGGCCACGCAGAGCAGAGGAGCGCTCTCGGGCATTACTTTGGTGATAGAAATTACGCGCTATATAAGCCGAAACACACGGTGGCACTGCACAGTTCGCATAGGAACGGGATAGACCAGATTAGGAAAATGAAAAAAGCAATTCATTATCATGCACTACTCCGTTAATGTGTCTGTGTGCTTGAAGCATACCCGAAAGCCCACATTATATATACAAATTTTATTCGTGCCATATGGCTTGATTACGCAGAACAGAAGTAAGTGCGCTGCTCATACAATGGCAAATTTTGCCTCCCAGACTGCCAAGGACTGTCCTAGACGCTGCTTTCCACCTATGATCAGTGGAGTACGCAGTCCGGAAATACAAATCGAAGGAACCTCCACATTTCTAAACATAATCCAAGCATCTTTATTGCGCTCTTTCTAACAATGGGAAGCTTAAACGGCGTTTTTCTTCATGAACCTCACAGTTCGGCTTAACTGAAAGGACAAAACTAAAAAATGTATGTAATCAGTACCGTGGAACCCTAATTATGTATTTCCTCTTTGATGAGAACGTCTTTCTCTGACGTCAAAAGCAGCCCCCGAACCTAAAAAGCGGTCGCAAGAATTTGTTCAACAAGAAGGTAGAAAATATATTACCTAATTGTAAGGCTCCTGCGGTGGACATTTGCCGAGCTGAGAGCAAACCTTCATTTATATCAATGAAAGCAAAAGAAGCAAGACTCGAACCTAATTTCAGCAAGGCCACAGCTGATGGAAGAAACTGACATTTCGATTTGACGCCTTAAGGCGACAAGCGGGTTTCCACCATTCAAGAATAATTACCTTCGTTTGCATTGAAGCAAGCTCACTCTGGTACGGTAACCTTTTATAAACGTGCGCATTTGTGGGTTTTTGGGGGGGGGGGGGGGGGGGTTCTTAAATGGGATTTAGATGCGGATTTAGTTCAATGTTCAGAATAATGTTTGTCGAGCGTAAAGGCCACAACGATGGAAGTAAAGTTCGCAGCCGAACTTTAAAGGGACCATAATGGTGCTCACTGCGAACAGAGAACCCCAGACCCGAGAAGCAATAGACAACCGAACACAAGCGCTTGCGCTCGCCCTTCACATCCTTCGTACGTATTTCTTGTTCGCGCGACACACCGATTTGAACCCGTACCAACTAGCGAACTCTTAATGTTCTTTAAGTTGCGTAATCGCTACTGCTACTCAGTGCAAATTTGAGCTCTGCTGTGTCGTACACTTCATCACTAGAGACGAAAAGGGGGCACATTGTTTGACTCTCGACATTCGTGAGAATGAAGTGTGCTTTCCTCCCTACTGAAATATAAGCATCAGCACCACACATGTACGACTCCTGCCCTGTCGCCCTGTTTTGTACATACCGATACTCACTTCGAGGTTAAATAGTCCGACAGAGTGGAAAAGGGGAAGGCAACACAGTGCACCGATATACAAAGAACGTTTACTCTTCTAGAAGCAAGATACCGTATACCGCTCTTCAAGAGAAGAAATAGAAAGTAAGATGTATAAAGGTTCTAAGTATGTGTACGCCCATCCGCCTCATGTTTTCCTTGAGTGTGGCCTCACGAAACTGCCCCTCATGCTACAAAAACCCAACAACTTTTTTGGCTTAACATTACCAATCGCTTCCTGTTCTGCGCCTTAACTATGAAACCACGCGTGCAAATTTTAAATAATTTTGTGCCAGCGCATTTGTGCAGCTCTTTGCACAGGTTAACTTCACATACCCAGTCACAATCGCGACAATAAAGCAAGGTGTCCCGACATTAATGCAAAACCCTACTTTGGCGCTTAAGCAAAGAAAATACAAGGCAAGGTTGTGTTTGCCCGACGAATTGGCGAACAGAAGATATTGCGAAAGCACACATGACATCGTCGGTTGAGTTCATGAATATATCGTCGCACATGACAGCAATGCACACCCTCGTATTGACAAGCGGGCGGTGTTTCGAAGGTCTTCCTCGATTCCATGGCATGTTGATGACAATAATTTCTAATGACATCCGCTTTGAAACGGTATGGTGACAAACAGTCGCCTAGCCGGCTTGAGTTAATCAATGTTCACTATATCTATTGCTGTCTACCATTTTCTCGATCTCTAGGTTATCTTGTGAATTTACCTACACCTACAACGAGGCCGGCTCCTTTTCTTGCCCGCTTGTTTTTTTTTTTTCTTTTTTTTTCACCAATACTCTGAACTTGTCTTATTTATTTAGACCTCTGACTAGTCAACACTCCCATCAGCGGTGAACCCAAGCGCTTCTGGATGGTCGACGTTCCCTATAAAGTCCTGGCCGGATTAACATCTTGTCATTCCATTACGAGGCGCTGAGTCCCTGCTCTATTCCACCGAGTGGAGCAGAGCACCTCCACTCGACTGAAGAAGACAATGCGCTCCGATAAAGCTCTCCTCGTCACTTCCTACAACGAGAGGTTGCTTGATAATCGCACCTAAACTCCAGGGCATTGGAGCAAGCGCCGAGAGCACC
The DNA here is from genome assembly GCF_013339745.2 of Dermacentor silvarum. Lineage (NCBI taxonomy): Eukaryota > Metazoa > Arthropoda > Arachnida > Ixodida > Ixodidae > Dermacentor > Dermacentor silvarum. The sequence goes on from NC_051157.2 coordinate 25,600,967, forward strand.
AGGTTACAAAACATTCACTCAGGAATCTTCATTGAGTGTTATTGAAGTGCCCCGACCACTTCTTTCAAATGGTGATGGTGCCATCCACTTTCCTGAGTCAAGCTGGCGTGTTGGGCGGAGGACCGTTCTAGAATGCAGGGGTTGGTTCTGGCAAGTTCACCCAGCAGCAAATGACCTAGTTTCACTTTATTTTGCTAGACTAGGAGAAGGTATTTCACAGGGCACCACACCAGTGACTAACCTTTAATAATTAACGTTATACGTCGGTCCAGTTTATTACTATTGGCCTTAAATGTATTTTACTGATCACTTAGTGTTAGTACTTGTAGGCTTCGATTAGAGCACTGCACGGGCTCGGGCTTACCCGGAAGCCCGGGCCGGGCCGGGTAGGGCAGTTTTTTTATGGGCTCGTGCCGGGCACGGGCACGGAATGTGCTTTTAGACCCGGGCACGGGCCGGCCTCGGGTATTTTGACGCGGGCCCGGGCCGGGCTCGGACTTTCTGGTGGTGTGCATGTAAAGTGCAGCGAGTTATCATCGCGCGTCTCGACTCTGAAAAACCTGTTACCCCGGCGCAGCTGGAAGCTAGCAGTGCTACTTCTGTGTACTTCCCTTTTCTTCTTCCGTCGTTTTTGCGCTGTTTGAACAGAATGTAAAAGTCCAGAAAGACCGCAGTCGCATCAAACCAAAGGATGTCATTGTATTTCTTACCTAAATCAATGTAATTAATGCTTTCAGCGTGTCGTAAGCGCGTTCGGCGACTTGCTGATTATTTAAAGGCGAATTGGTAAAACGATGACTGGCAAGATAATTCGCCACGTGGCTGAAATATGGCACTGCGTCCATCCATGATTGTACGCATGTTCTCAACCGGCCGCCTAGCAGCAGCGCATTACGCTGCACCATGGCACAACGAGACGCTTTCTTTCTCCATTTACTCCATCCATGCGCTGCCCTCACGGCCGTTCGTGGCGGCGCTTCGGCTAGAGTGTACTAGAATACGGTTGAGTGGGACGAGCGGCCGCCAGCTGGGAGCGGCGCATGCTTTGCAGTGAGGCGCCTGACGTGGAAAAATACTGTGGCGGCGCTGCGATAGAAGTGGATTGGGCCGCATCAAGGTCGCGCCGCTGGAAATTGCTGGCGATACTGCTCGGCAGGGTCATTCGTACTATTTCGCGCGCTGGTATATTTGCGTTCAGACCGCTCAAATGATGTTCATAATTGCATAGACATGTATTTATGCCTTAAGAATAAATTCCATTCATTCTCTTCTTTATTTTATTTTTGTAATGCCGCTTGGTGATCTTTTTCGGTCTCGGGCCGGGTTCGGGTCGGTTTCGAGCCGGGCTCGGGCTTAAGGTAAAGGGATGGCGGGCCGGGCGGGCGGGTAACGTAGATTATTTCCGGGCCCGGGCCGGGCCCGGGTCTCGCCATAAAACTTTTGGTCGGGCTTGGGCGGGCAGCCCAACGTGCAGTGCTCTAGCTTCGATATCCTCCGCGTAACATCAAGCGTTACTCTCTTCCTCTATAGTGAATATCCTGCTCCTATAACGCCTTTATATTGTCAGGATGCGGATTGTCTATCCCGTCACCCGGTAGACCCGCCCGACTGCGACTCCGGCGACACTACAACAGCATGTGTCATGCAGATCTCGAACCTCACTCATATTGGAGATGAACAAAGGCGTGATGTCGCACTGCAACTACTTACTGCACAGCCGGAGTCTTCACCTTCAGAGGCCGACCTCTGCATGTTTTTACTCCGGGGTGGAATACTGTACCATCGCAGTATGTTCCCTGACGGACCCCGAGCTCCTGCTTGGTATTCCGCAACAGCTGCGGCCGACCGTCATTGCTCAACTTCATGACGTACCCATGGCGGGCCACCTCGGCGTTGCTCGTACATACGACCGCACGCGCGCCGATTTTGCTGGCCCGGCATGTGTCGGTTGGTGCGCCAGTACGTCGCTTCGTGCGAGCTCTGCCAACGCCGAAAGAAGCCCACCATTTCCCCTAGTGGTCCCCTTCAACCCCTGGACATCCCGTATGCGCCTTTCTTCGGCGTTGGTGTCGACTTGATTGTCCATTTCCTAGTGTCTTGCTTAAAGCCAATCCACACGACGGACCAAGTCCGCGGGCCGATCGGTCATGTGATGCGACGTCCCGGTCCGCCGCGGTCCGGTCCGGCGCAGAGCATATCCACACGGCGGACCGCCATAACAGACGACAGAGCGGACCAACCAGCTACACTCCCGGCCACCGTGCTCTCGACTCAACAAACTCGCGAACCCATGCCAACCCAAGAGGACATGGTGTGGGAAAAATAGCTGCTGCACGCACGTGTAGGTGAGAGGCGGAAGGGCGCATATGAAACGACTGGCTTTTGCTGAGCCTAAAACTTTGGATTTGGCTGAAGACACTGTGTTGCCAGACAACATTCGATGGCTGCGCTAAAATCGCTGCGGATCTGCATGCGGTCCGCCGCCAAAACTGAAGAGGGAAAAGCCTCAGCGGACTTCGCGGTCCGGTTGGACCGCGAAGTCCGCGGTCGTGCGCGGACCAACGGCGGTCCGCACGAACTGGCGACGTCCTATCATGTGATGCGCGGACCGTGGTCCAAAAGAGCGATTTGGTCCATCATGTGGATCGGCCTTTAAGGTGGAAACACACGCGAGGGCAAAATCCCGCCTGCTCCGCGGGCCAAACAGTCACGTGATCACTTGAATCCGGCGCAGCCGGGTCAGGTCGCATTCCCACAGCGGGAGCGCCGTTTGCGGAATCCGCGTGCTTACTCTTGACTCCAACGCTTAGCAGTTGCACGTTGTTGCGACTCACGTTGATGTCCGGTTCCATCCCACCGCGATCCACCAGTAGTTGCGACGCCGGTTACTACAACCTCGACCGGCGTTACTTCTAGGTAGCGTAGCGTTGTCGGCAGGCTGCAGGCGTCCGGTAGACCATGGCGACCAGGAAGGGCGAGACGATTTTTAGTGCGAAACTTGCACTGTTTATTTCATGGTTGGTGAAGGTTAAAAAAAAGAAGAGAATAATTCGAAAATACATGGCGGGGCCGCATAAATAGGCCTATTCAAATGGTAGGCGGGATCTCGCTCACGTCAACATCACGTGACAGGTACTGAGTCCAGTCGGGGGTTTGGCGTCTGCTCCCTCTCTCCTAGGCGACGTTTCCCGGGCTTGCCTCCGCTAGCGGCGACTCGAGGCTCCTGAGGGACACAGTTCGTGGAAGGTGGACTTACTCGCCTCCCGGGGGCACTGCACACGATGGGGCCAGTAATCATTGCGACTCGCCCGCCAGATTGAGGACCACCCGAGACAACCATAGCAAGTTGGGAGACATCCTCCGTTAATCCTTTTGAATGGGCTGTCATACGTCAATCGTAATCCTGTTTGGCACGGGGCTTCACATGTCAATCGTGACATCGTGCAGCCGGCGGGACGCCGGCTGAACTGTCGTCTACTTTGGACACCTCTCGCGCGGCAGACGTTCTACGGCACTGGCGGCCTGGTTCGCCGTCGTTATATGTGCCGCTTGCGTGGACGTCACCAGAAGTAGGCAGTGTTTTGAGAAGCGCGTTGGCGATGACGTATGTCACGTGACCTTTCGAGAAGCACTCGGCCAGGAGGGGAGACCAGCCGATGAGGAGAGTAGCGAAGGAAAGAGCGAAACGAGCGAGGGCCGTTTTTCGATCATCAAACGCGTGTAACTCCCTTATTACGGCACTATTTCGAAAAATTGTCGCGGCTACGTGTTCGTTGTAAACTCGTGCCCAACTGCAACACCACAACTAAATTTCGACCTCTGGGTAGTTTAAGGGCCCTAAATTTAAGCCAGGTGGTACTTATCAGGCAGGCGGTCGGACAAAGTTTCTTATGGCACTGTTGGCCAAAATTACAAACTGCTTTCAGAAGCAAATTACTCGTCTTGTAGCGCAAACATTGATCAGTATCAAAGTCTTGCCTACAAAATATTACGATTTCCATTATTGTGGTGTCTCCTCGCTGGCCTCAAAACTGCATGTTTTTTCGCTTGAACTAAAATGATTATCGAAATTTAGCGATAAATGGTTTTGCTTCTAAAACATTGCGAACACTACATCCACATTAAACTACATTTATCTCAAATGTGTAACGAAAATGTATTGTTCATATAGCGTACAATAACAAAAGAAAATCGCCGTCTATAAGAGAACACCTGTCGCTTTTTATTTCATGTTAATGTTTCATGTTATTTCATATGCGTCACACTTCGGATGCCAGACGCCACAATATGACAGCTGTGTGTAGGACGTGTTAGCGAACGTACAGACAAGGATAACAGGTGTCTACGCCTCCCTCTTGTCGTTCCTTGTTTGCGTTAAAATACTTTAAAGCCACTACGTAAACATTATTCCTGGCCTGAAGTGAGGCTTGAAATTTAATGTATCATCTTGCTGAAGTATAAGCGGTGCAGCCCCGGACCAATGCTGTGGGGCCATGGGATGTGAAGGGCATGCAAAATACGTGTGCAAGAAAACGTCTTAAGAACAGAGCCTTCTCGCTCCTTTATAGCCACAAACTGCACTCAGAAAGAGTACAGGTGACAGGCTCTTTCCAAAGGAATCACCAGGTTTGATAATATTTTTTGCTATCTTGAATCTGGCTGGAAGCCACTATAGACGTTGGGATATACAAGTGCGCTTCAAACTTTTGTTAGGGCTTCTACCACTGGCGGTACTCTGCGGTTCTGTAACAGCAGCATACATACAAACATACAAGGTGTTGTCTGATCTTGTGTTTGTGTCTACGTCACCATAGTTAGAAATCAAAACCAACTAGCCCAACAGTCAGTCCTGGTTGAACTTGCATTTGAAATCTCAGATTAGTTCCACCAAACCTCGCCTTGGAAAGCCTAAAGAATAATGTTTCTCACCATGGTCACTATCATCACTTACCTACATTTTGTAGGTGCACCGAAGTTGATTAAACGCAAACGTAAGAAGAAATGACTAAAGCATGAACGTGCCAGACACTTGATGTAACTATATTAGTTACATAATCGGCCAATCGACGACCGCACAGCTTCGCGGTCGTCGATTGGCCGATTGATCGTTGTTGGGACTCGCGTTGATGTCCGGTTCCATCCCACCGCGATCCACCAGTTGTTGCGACGCCGGTTACTATAACCTCGACCGGCGTTACTTCTAGGTAGCGTGGCGTTGTCGGCAGGCTGCAGGCGTCCGGTAGACCATGGCGACCAGGCAGGGCGAGACAATTTTTAGTGCGAAACTTGCACTGTTTATTTCATGGTTGGTGAAGGTTAAAAAAAGAAGAGGATAATTAGAAAATACATGGCGGGGCCGCTTAAATAGGCCTCTTCAAATCGTAAGCGGGGTCTCGCTCACGTCAACGTCACGTGACAGGTACTGAGTCCAGTCGGGGTTTTGGCGGCTGCTCCCTCTCTCCTATAGGCGACGTTTCCCGGGCTTGCCTCCGCTAGCGGCAACTCGAGGCTCCTGAGGGACACAGTTCGTGGAAGGTGGACTTAATCGCCTCCCGGGCGCACGCACACAAAGGGGTCAGTAATCACTGCGACCCGCCCGCCAGATTGAGGACCGCCCGAGACAACCATAGCAAGTTGGGAGACATCATCCGTTAATCCTTTTGAACGGGCTGTCATACGTCAATCGTAATCCTTTTTGGCACGGGGCGTCACATGTCAATCGTAACAGCGTTTCATATTCCATACTGCTGTAAATCCCTCAACAAGAGCCAAAAAAGTGACGCTTGCCTCTTCACTTTGCGTTTTCTTGTGCACCTCACTCATGTTGAGGTCACGCAGGCTGCGCGGTCAGAGTAAATAGAAATGCGCGCGCAGCCACGACTCGCCTTTCCCGCTGCACCACAACAAAATCACCTGCGATCACTGCTGCACAACAAAAAGTTGTCGCAGTTTCACCTGAAAGGCGAAGCATCAATTGCGATAGCAAATTTGTAGAGAGCTATACGGAGTAATGATAGTAGCTTTATCAGCTGTATAAACTTCGACATGCAGCAGCACCGGCAACACGCAGAACTGCTGTCGACGCCGTCGGCGTTTTGCCCGCGTTCGCTCAAATGCGTGCGGCGTTGGTGACTGTTGCCGGAGCCTCTGATATAATAGGCACTTCACTTGGTGCCGCAGCTAAACGTCGCCTCCTTTCCCTCCGCCTCCCCCCCCCCCCCCCCCCCCCACGGACTTTCGCGCGTCGGAAGAAGGCGCGTTTGCTCTACGTATATGGTGATTGTAAAGGAGGAAAGAGACGCCTACTTCTGCAGCCCTTAAGGGAGCACGGCGCCGAACGCGCGTTTGTTCTCCGCCGTGGGTTCACTCCCCGTGAAAGCGCGTGTCCCTCGCGCCCTTTCACTCGCACATACAGCGTTCGGCGGCGCGCGGCGACGATTTCATCTCCATTGACGTCATACCGAACCTCACAGCGACGGCGACGACGACGGCGACGCCGACGGCAGAAATCTGCTTCGGAGTGTCCATATAATTGCTTTCGCAATAAAACACACTTGGCTTCAAGCCAACAATACGCCATCGTATCCACGCCAATCCGTCCAATGTTGATTTGACGCCGACATACGCTAAATTGAGGTCAGACGACCACCAAACGGACGGATGGAAATCACGACCTATATGCCACGATGGAAGAATACATCGTGCTATATACTCATATACTGACCTGCTCAGCTGGCGGCTCTCTATGGAGCTGCCTGCGCCGGTTCTCGTTCCAGAGTTCGCCGCTAAGAGGGCGCTCGAGTTAACCCACCCGAGCATCGACGGGCAATGGTTACAGCACACGCGGACGCGCTGTACAAGGGCTTCACTCACGCAACGTGCTCAAATTTAGGCATATTTTGATTTATTGTAATGTTTGTGATAGTGAGCATGCTTATCTGCCCTTCAGCCAACATTTCAAAGCGTTTATTTACAAAATAAGAAACTGTACCAAAACTGGTGTACTATATCGGTTCTTCAGGCAAATAACTTATGTTGCGCACGTTTCTTTCTTTGTTTTGTTGACCGTGCTAAGTGAGTAATGGGCTTATTTGTCGTGCACGATCTTAACGAACCTTATTACTATTTCCAGCGATCGCTTGGGGCAGTTGAATTTTTTTTTCTTAGCTGGCGCTGAATGTTTTCATGTTGCTAGATTTGTTCGGGACTCTTTAACAAATATTTTGGGTCCCGGAGAGTATCTAAGGAGCATTGTACTGTTCAAGACAGTCTACAATCTGCCATAAAATTCCAAGACCCAGTGTGCAAGTCTGGGCACCATCAACTTCGCAATCTTCTAAACTCTCATTGAAGATTTGTGGTGCATCTGTTTGTACCAATTCATGACTTGTCGTTCTGTGATAGGCTTTGCGACGCGCGTAATGTATACGACCGAGGACTGTTTATTTACTGCAAAAAATTCGACTGTATAACGTACGTGATTGTACCTCGTTTCACTTCCTTTTTGCGGATTACATGCGGCTCGCTTTTGGCACGGCATCTATAGGGTACAATGCACCTATAGTCCACCTAGGGTACAATGAATAGAAGTATTGAAAGCAGTACATCTTACCTTCAGTCTTTATGTCATATTCTGGCCTTTGTTGCAAAAATATTTCGTGCAACCCTTGCCTCGCATGCTCGCAATGCAAATTTGATACCGGTGGCGAAGGTTTTCGGGAAATGCCATTAAGTGACAATAAATGTACGGGTACATCTCTTTAATCACAGAACACTTACGTATAACAATTTAAGGCATGTAGCTGCATTTTCGGCACGCCAACAAAACACTAGGACAGCCTCACCTTTTCTAGAAACTGCATGCCTCGATCCATTTTTTCACCCAGGTGCATAAAGCGGGAACTCAATGTCAGGCGTATGCCAGCCGTCTTACCTTGACGTGATTTACACAAAGTCACGTAGCAGTGCGGCATTATTGTTGATTTTGCTCAATCAACGTACTTTTGCTCATTTTCTTAGTCGTACAAAGTGCATACCCACGCAAACATCGCCGCTTGGCGCGAACAGACGACAGCAAACGTGCGGCGCAGATAGGGTAACTATTAGCGCCATGAGGCTCGTAGGGGCGGAAACATGAGCTAGAACAGGCGCGCTGGCGTTCTGCTCGCTGGTCAGGTCAGTAGTACAGTAGGTCGTGATGGAAATACCGGCGAGCATTTTCAATCCGGACCGCGAGCGGAGGAGCCCGGACTAGGCGAGAGCGGCACTTTTTGAGGACGCGCGCGTCACGTGATACGCCATCCACTGCGAAAATTCCTCCTCCGTCCGGTCGTGTGAATGCACCTTTAGGGAACAAATGGATCGCCGTCGCAATAGATTATGCCACACGGTACGCGATCACGCGCGTCCTCCCTACAAGCTGTGCAACTGACGCCGCCGACTTTTTGGTGCACGATCTAATACTTCATCACGGTGCCCGCAGTTCCTCTAAAAAGTGATCGCCGACATTCTTACATCGTGCGCAATCCGGCACAAGCTCACCACCGCTTATCATCCCGAGACTAATGGAATAAATCGCACGCTTATATTTCCTGTTGTACGCGTATATATATATATATATATATATATATATATATATATAGGCTCCTGTAAATACATATTTTACCTCTCGCTTTCCTTGTCACAATATTGCGAAATCCGCGCGTTCTCTGTGTTTGTTGTGTAAGATGTTGGACGAAGAGACCCTAAAATATTTATCTCAATTACCCTCATTCAAAAATGGTGTGAGCATTAAATCGTGACACTTAGCCATGCATATGTCAAGTCGTATTCTTGTTACACGCCACGGGGAACACTTCATTGTTTTCTACAAGATTGTTTACCTATGTAGAATGTAGCGAGGTATCTCACTAGGGACCTGAGTGCAATGATTTAGTTACCAACACTATACGATGTAAAATTAGATGTAGTTGTTACTGTAGAACAATCGCTTATCCGGTCTTCGCTAGCACCCGCGTTATAACGAAGGGCCCTACCCAAACACAATAAATGTTCAAATAAAATGACACTTCCCATCAAATGTTCAAATCCTGCACTGTCATCCATGATTTTATGATGTGATGATTCTGAGCAGCCGCAAAGAAAGAACGGCACGTCATCTTCTGGAAACATTTGACACGAAAGAAGAAAGTAAAGCATGTGTGAGTCAGACTTCTATTGTTTTGTATAACGCGGAGCATATACCTTCTTTAAATCTGTCAAATTATGTTGCTGGCTTTGATAACCGCCCTCTGTATTCTGTCCGGTGTGGCTGGCGCTTTAGCCCACTCGCAAAAGTGCGAAAAAGTGCGCTATATATATATATATATATATATATATATATATATATATATATATATATATGTTTGTGTGTGTGTGTGTGTGTGTGTGTGTGTGTGTGTGTGTGTGTGTGTGTGTGTGTGTGTGTGTGTGTGTGTGTGTGTCTCGAGGCCCTTTTTAATAAAGTTGTTAGTAATGCCTGGTGACGTCTATGGGTCTTTCTTTCTGATTGTCCACTTGCACTACATGATTTCATTAAGCACTCGTGTGTACGCATTGACTAAGCCTGGCAAATCTTAGACACTTATTCTGCATGGTTGAGAACACCCTAGGCACTCAAAAATACATTAAGATTTTTCAGTTACGATAACCTCATCGTAAAACCACGGTTTAGGTCCGGTTACAAAAAAAGTAGGCTTAGCCCATTTCGTGTGCTATTACACAAACCCTTTTTAGGTAAAAATTTAAAGTTGAGTTTTGGAAGCATACCTTTCGAGTCTAATCTGGTTGAGCGTTTCTCTGGTGTCTCGTTAGAGAAATGAAAATTAGGGGTCAGTATAAAATGCTGTTTCGCAACCAGACTATTGTTAAATATATACACATAAGATGATATCTCCAAGAAAACTTGTTTGGTAAGTTAGTGTTAAAATTTGCTATATTACTGTTCTGATTGGCTCACCATAAGCAGCGTAAAACAAAGTAAGAGCAGACACATAGTGGGAGCACGTTTAACAGCAGATGGTGCTCTCTCTGTAAAAGCTGCTTACACAAGCCTCATACGAGAACAATTAAAATCCCTGCGCTTTCTTTAGGGACTATTATTGGACCGTGACCTTCTCCAGGTATTGCAAAGGGCAATATGAGCCGTGCGGAAGTTTTTCTTTTTTTTTCATGCAACCTTGCTTAAAAGTAGCGACACCGTATATGAGTTTAAACTGTAATTATTTATATTATATTTGTTCTATTTTATTTTACGTTGTACTTAGTGTGCGCGCGTTGGAAGTTTATTGTGATTCGTTTTATTTTTCAATGTCGCTTTCAATGGTGCTTTCTGTCGCCCCTTCGCTGGCGGGCTAGCAGGCGCACGAGCGTAAGGGTCTATCCTTTCTGTCTAGCCTCGCACATCATATCCTTGTGCAAATAAAAATTATTGTTGTTATTATTATTATTATTATTATTATTATTATTATTATTATTATTATTATTATTATTATTATTATTATTATTATTATTATTATTATTATTATTATTATTATTATTATTATTACCGTACTAGGCACCATCCTGCTTCGCAAGATGGCGCCTAGTACGGACGTCTGTATTCTGTGCTCCCAGCCTTTTTACGGAAAACAGCAGTTTCATCGCTGTATTTCGTGCGAAAAACGTGCACACGTGAAGTGTATTGCATGGCCCGACGAGGACCTTGAGCTTCTGAAGTCTGGTGAGAAAGCTTTCACGTGTAACCTGTGCCAGAACGCCGACCACGCTGACATTCCAGAGGCTAGGCCTAGCGATCCCAACACGCCCGCTGCTTCCCCATCGGCGACCCCTCCACAGGGCCCCGCTCTCGTCGGGACCGGTTTTGAGGCGGTTGGTGACATGGCGGCCCTCCGTGGCCTTCTCCTTCAGGCGCTCGAGGGAATATCCTTCCTCAGCGATGAGGTGGCGCGGCTGCGGTGTGACAACGGGCGTCTGCACAGGGTAAACGCGCTGGCATCCGCTCAGCAGGCCGAGACTATAGGTGCGCTACAGGTCGAGGTGCGTTCCCTGCGTGATGCGCTTGGCAAGCCGTCTCCAATTTCTCCTACTGTGATGCCGCCCATTTCTCCTACTGTGCTGCCGCTCCACCCGTCCAAGAAAACCTATGCTGCGACCGTCCAGACTGCTTCGCCGAGTGCTGTCACCGCTGACCATCTCTCCAAGGCAACTCGGAGTGAACGTCGGCCTGCTTGTTTTGGAGCTGGGGAGAGCAAGGCAATATCTGTAGCGAAACGCGCCCCGCGACCGAAAGCCATTTTTGTGTCCAGGCTTTCTCAAAATACGACGTCTGCAGATCTGACTGCTCACCTGTCAAACGTCGGAGCACCGCCAATCGCCTGCAAACGCCTGAAGACGAGGCATAATTCGTATGCCTCATTTCTCGTCTGCGCTGATGAAGCCATCGACGATGAAGCTCTTAAGCGCCTTAACGACCCGTCTATGTGGCCAATGGGGTGCCTGTTCAAGCCGTTCCGTGGGGTGCTACACGACGGTATGCTTCATGCTTCAGAGAAGACCCCAAACGATCAAAGTGGTGTGTAATCTGGACATTTTCTACCAAAACGTTCGCTGGACTTCGCACCAAGGCACATGAATTTTTCGCCAATGTCATTTCGTCTTCCTTTCCTATTTTTGTTATTTCCGAAACTTGGCTCTGCAGTGAAATTTCCTCCTCAGACTTTTTTCCGCCACATTATAACGTCTTTCGCAGTGACCGGGACTTCAGTGGAGTTAAGCAAAAAGGTGGTGGCGTACTTATTGCCGTTGACAGCTCACTGACATGTGTAAGGCGCAGCGACATAGAAAGTGTACAGGAATCTATTTGGCTTGAAGTCAGCCTAGCGCGCTGTGAAAAATTGTTAATCGGAACCTTCTACGTTCCACCGAATATTTCTCCTGCTTTGTTTGACCAGGTCATCTCTTCTATTGAAAATGTCTTATCCTCCCATCGCAAACGCAGAGTAATCCTTCTTGGTGATTTTAACACACCAGGAATTGATTGGAACACGCTTACATATTCTCATTATAATCATTACATAGAGAATAAATGCAGCCTGTTGTTAGACTTTATGTCCTTCTGTTCTCTTCAGCAGCACAATTTGATCGCCAATTCCTGTGGCAACGTTTTAAACATTTGCCTCTCTAATGCTCAAGCTATAGAGGTTTCCTGTTATGACATTTCCCTTGTCCGTCCCGATAAGTTTCACCCCTCACTTAAGATAACTGCCTTTGTGTCAGCCTTGAAGCAGAGCTTCTCGACTGGCATTAATGAATATTCTCGATTTGCTTTCAAGCGGGGTGATTATGTTGGCTTGTATGACTTCTTGTCCACCAGAGATTGGTCCCTGGTCACAGATAAAACTAATGTTGATGACCAAATAGATCAGTTTGCAGAGCTTTTTTTGAGCGGTATGCGCCAATACATTCCTCAGTACAGTCCTAGGCACTCTAAATATCCCAATTGGTTCTCATCTGAACTTATAACTGCCCTAAAGCGTAAAGATCGCGCGCACCGTAAATCCAGAATTCCTGTGCCTAATGAGTGGAGAGAAGAATTCCGCTTTTTTTCGAACTCTCTGCAAACGCCTCTATAAGCGGGATCATGACGCATATATTGCATTCTTGGAAAAGAGCGCCTCCGACCGGCCGGCGGAATTTTGGAAGTATATCCGCATGCGTGCCAGTAGTCGCGGAGAGTGTTTTCGCCTGCTCGACTCTGGTGGAGTAGAAGTCCAAGCAGTCGCGGATTGTTTTGCTGCCCATTTCTCTTCCTTGTATAAGCCTTCAGGTTTCAACGCTGGTGTCAGTCAGCAGCACACAACGGCTCCTACATCTAGTCCTGTGTTGTCTGATGCAAAGCTGATCATCGAATGCCTTAAGCGCTTGAATCCTTCCCTATCTTGCGGTCCTGATGGCATCCCTTCCTCAATCTTAAAAGCGTACGGCGGTATATTTGCCCCAGTATTGACATCTATATTTAATAGCTCTCTGAATACTTCCACCTTCCCTCACATGTGGAAAACTGCTCGTGTTTTTCCTGTATTTAAGTCTGGCTGTAAAACCGATGTCTCAAATTATCGCCCGATTTCTCTTCTCTGTGCCACGTCTAAGGTTTTTGAGCTTGCTCTTCACAACGTATTGTCTTGTACTGTAAAGAACACGTTGATTCCGAATCAGCATGGATTCCTCGCCGGACGCTCTACTATCACAAATCTCGCAAGCTTCATGACACATATCTCCGCGCCGGTACTTCAAAGGGGGCAAGTAGACACCATATATTGCGACCTCAGTAAAGCTTTTGATGTGGTAAGCCACTCACTGCTTCTCATCAAGCTTACGCACTTTGGTGTTGACTCGTCAATTGTAAATCTATTGCGGAGTTATCTTATTGGTAGATCATGTTTTGTTAACGTCAACGGCCAAACGTCTTCATCGTACATGGTAACTAGCGGCGTTCCTCAAGGATCAGTGTTAGGACCACTCCCTTTTTTAATTTTTATTAATGACGTTGTTTCCGCCATTCGGCATTCTTCATTCCTCCTATATGCCGATGACATAAAGATTTTTAAGGCAATTCACACTGTTGATGACTGTCGCATCCTGCAGTCTGACCTGCTTTCTTTTTCTAAATGGTGCACAGATAATAACCTCACCTTGAATTCTGCTAAGACCAAAGTCATGACTTTCACCCGCAAAACAACAAGCATCTCTTTTTCTTATTCAGTAGATTCTGTACCATTGTGTAAGGTCCGTGAGATCAATGATCTTGGTGTACTTTTTGATACAACCTTACACTTTTCAGCTCACACTAAACGCGTCGCAATGCGGGGCATGCGCACTCTTGGCTCTGTTTGCAGACTGTCGAGAGAATTCAATTCCCCTACACCGTTCCGCAAGTTGTACACAACAATCTGTCTTCCTCAACTCGAATACGCGTCGGTCGTCTGGAATGGCATTTCTAGATCCAACAGTGGCATTATAGATCGGGTCCAGGAAAAGTTTCTAAGCATATATCATCACCGCTTTGCTAACACGGACTCTGGGCCTTGCTCTAGCACTGTTGGATTATTGCCATTGCCCTTACTTCGCTGCCGACGTAATCGTGCTGACCTGCTTTTCCTTTTCAAACTCCTTCACGGTATCCTCATGTGCCCCGAACTCCTCAGTTGTATCACATTTCGTATTCCGCGCAAAATCACCAGAGAACACAGACCTTTCCATGTTGCTGCCTGTCACCACCAACACTCAACCGTCCATAGAATACAGAGTCTCTATAACGCCCACTTTCATGACCTTGATATTTTTCACAACTCTTTGTCTTTGTTCTGCTCTCAGCTTTCCGTTGTTGTGTCTTAGTTTCACATATTGTTCAACTTCCCTTCTCCTCCTTTTTATTATGTATGCATTTTGCGCCTTCGGTTACATGTATGTACACTTTTCAAGATTGTTATTTTTTATTCATTGTTTTTTTTTTCACTCATACTCCCCTGCTGTATTTCTTTTTCTATGTATACGTGCGCCAGCACCCAGACCTCACGGTTGTTCCTGGGCACGATAAATAAATGATTGATTGATTGATTGATTGATTGATTGATTATTAAGCGTGACATCATCCGCCATTTCATTCTTTTTCAGTTGTTCTTGTTAATTAGCTTGCTTTAAATTTTCATCGCTCATACCTCCTCACACATAAGTGAAATGGGGTAGCAGAGAGCACGGGATTCCAACCTCTCCAACTGATTCGCAGCTAAATCTATCTATCTATCTATCTATCTATCTATCTATCTATCTATCTATCTATCTATCTATCTATCTATCTATCTATCTATGTATGTTTGTATCTATCTATCTATGTATCTGTGTATCTATCTATCTATCTATGTATGTTTGTATCTATCTATCTATGTATCTATCTATCTATCTATGTATCTATCTGTCTATGTATCTATCTATCTATGTATCTATCTATCTATGTAGCTATCTATGTAGCTATCTATCTATGTAGCTATGTATCTATCTATCTATGTAGCTATGTATCTATATCTATGTAGCTATCTATCTATCTATCTATCTATCTATCTATCTATCTATGTAGCTAGCTATCTAAATATTATCTACAAAAGCAGAAAACAAACTACGAAGAAACTGGTGGCAGTGGTTCATACAAAAATAAATTGTCTGGTTCCTTTACTGCACTTATCACATCACGTTGAACTTTTACGAAATTAGCTTTCTTTTTTTTTTTAGGGCAGCTGTTATGACACCGTAAACGTACGCCACAACTTTACTGCGATGTGTATTGAGCATTCGCGAAGAATTTCTTCGCAAAGTACATGGAATTTATATTAAACAGTTAATATGTGACGTTTGTCTGTCTCCACTCTTTGTTTCGTGTTGATTGTATCGCGCGAGAAGAATTCACAGCAGAAGAACGATTCACTTTTTTTTTAGCTTGGTTTGCCACGTGACATATCTTCGCTCTGTTCTCGTAAAAGGAAGGATAATATCTAAATAACGAGCACATATCTACGAACACGATTCTGTCCGGATACGACTGGTTCATTTTCCTAATACATGTTGAAGTGAGTTGGCGTGAATGCCTTTCAATGAAAACAGACAAGGCGCACTGTTTATTTGTAGGCTTCTTTGTTTGCTTTCTCAGAAATGGCTGCCCAGCCTGTATCTAAATGTATCTCGTATCCGGGCTTAGTATTGAGTTGACTCCTTGCTCATCGATGATGTAACTGTTTCACAAATAGACTATTGCAATGTTCTTTTTCACAAGATTCCACAAAAATAAAAAAATAGGTGTGCAGAAAAGCGGTCCGTTCCTCGTTTTTGATCAACAGATGAGTCACTGTGCAAGCACTCCTTCTATATATGCGTTGTGGTTTTTTTTTTGTCTGCTTCAAAAATAAATAGGACTTTGGATTTTGGCGACGGTCCTCAATTTTCAGTCCGTTCAAAATCCAAATGCATCTTTCAAGATGGAGTCACATTTCTTCTGCGAAATTCTTGCCTAAGGTGGCTTAATTTTTTTCCTTCTTTTTTTTTTTTACTTAGAAGTTTTTGGTTTCATCGTGCTTAAGAAAAATTTAATGGTGTGTGACAGACTGAGCGCCCAGGACGCGCGGACTCAGTGGCATAATAGATTACATACAGGAGTGATATTTGAGACGCAGCATTAGAACATCGAAACGAAGTGTCAACAAAGGCGCTACGGTACCCTCAATTCTACCATCAATGCCACCCCCAGATTTGTAAATATTGCACTTTGCATGGCGTTCCTAACATTTTGCATTATGCACTTTTCGGTATGCGTTTTTGTTACTCGTGCTTAGCTGGAGTAAAAAAAAATTTGTTATTGAATTCAAGCAATCGCTATTTTCATGTGTGTTTTTTTCGTGTGTTAATGCTGCAGCACTTGCCTTTCACTAAACTTTTGTTGAGTGGCGTTTACTACATTGGAAACAGCCTTTATTCTGGCGTGGATATCTTGTTTCTTCTAGATATTGTCCTGTCAAGGTTTTTAGTGATTTATTCTTATTCCGTGTTGTCCAATGTTTTCTCTGGCAATGCTAACATCCCGCCTTTGGAAACGACATTTTATTTGCGCTTTCTTTTTTATTTACGCTCCCCGTACTCAAAAACGGCCACATGTGTGCTTTATCTGTGCGGCTCATTTTGCCAGTATACTCGGGGCATCGTGCCTAATTAAACAAAACCTATCATATTCTTTTTTTTTCAATTGTATGTATCTATAGCGACCATGTCAATGTCGCATTGAGATCGCCAATTGAAAGGCAAACCTTTATTTCTTCCTTTCATGATATGTGCAGTTATTTTTAAAAAGTCAGTAGCCCCTCAACTGTCGAGGAAATGGAGGTAACCAAACCTTGTCGTGTGTTTCTTCGGTGTTCCTCGGAACGAATGGCACTGACGAGTACCAAACTGTGCTCGAACCACAACCGGTCACACGCACTGCAGCTGGTTCCCAAGTTCCGGTTGAGAAAATCGCGTTGAAACCTGGCCGTCGCGCCAGGGAAGTTGGTGCTATAGCGTTCCCGAGGCATGCGCCATCATTGTCGGATTCCTGGTGGGCAAGGCGACGCTGACGTTTGGCCTCAACATCGCGCTCCCGCAACTCGGGGTCCGCGGCTCTTCGCTGACGTTTCGCCCGGGCTTCGGAAGCCCTCACGCTATAATCGGCACGTCGACGACGAGCCATTTCCCGAGCGCGTTCGCGGCGCCGTTGCTCAAAAGCAGCCTGCTCTTCAGCGGGACGCACCACGCTGGGCATTCCCAACCGGTCTCCGAAACTGATCTGAGGCGAGGGAAGCCCGGCCGAGCGCGCGCCAACCCCCTTTCATACCCTTGCTCTCCCCGCGACACACCAAACGGCCCCGATTGGTTGCGCACGTCACGTGATCTGGCGCTGGTGCAGTTTTCCCCACACCTGCATGCTCTTTCCTTTGTTCCTTTCTTTCTTTCCTTCCTTCTTTCTTTCTTGTCAATTGCTCATACCCGCATATGCAATGCGGGTATGCGCCACACCTGAGTTTTTGCATGACTACAACCTGAGCTATACACATCATATTGCGAAAATTGCCTTAGAACACTAGACGTACCTCACTTGCTCTGGCCGTGTGGGCGGACCCACGCAAACAAGAATCAAGACTCCGCCAGGCTACAAGAAGCACTACGCAGCACGGATCTAGCCGAACAGCTCTGGGCCGTCCAGCGAGCCCACGATGCGGCCAGGGAGCTAAAACTCCCGGTCCCAACGTTGGAGTAGCCCGCTCTATGAGGCCTTGCGCCCCGTAGCCCGCAGGACCTTACAATAAAGTTATCCCGCTAGAGCACCTTCTGTGTCATTGCCCAGCTTTTGAAGCTCAACGACGGATTCTTCAAACTCAACTCAGCATGTTAGATAACAGAGTGCTGTCAGAGAAAAAGATTCTGGGACCATGGCCTACGCATTCCTGCATGCGAAAGGCCACAAAAGCTCTTCTTCAGTTCGTTAAGGAGACTGGACTATATGAGCGCTTGTGACAGTGCACCTTCCTCTGCGACTGACTGTGTGAATAACTGACTCTTTATGTGTTTTTTTTTTTCGTATTCTCGCTCCTTATCTATTCTTCCCCTTTCCCTCTCCCCAAGCGTAGGGTAGCCAACCGGGCACGTCCTTGGTTAACCTCCCTACCTTTCCCTTCTCGTTTCTCTCTCTCTCTCACCACCACCACCACCACCACCACAACGCCACCGAAACTTGTGAGCCAATACAAGCTTCGCTTGAAGAATAAGAGAAGTGTTTTATAGAAATTGATAGCGAACCTAAACTTAAAATACGAAGGGCGTTATACGCTACAAGGAAACAAGCTTGTTGTGATAAGAACTTTTTGTGCACATTAGGAATTACGAAGCGCAGAGTGGCTCGATCATATATACATATTTTTGGTGTATTCCAGCCTCTTGCTATAAACCACTACATAGTAGTTTGAATACCTGTTTCAATACTTTTCTCAAGCTGATTCCATAATGCGTCGAAATCCTCGCATACAGACAAGCACAAAGAGTTCGTGGGATGTTCGCATTTCTGCGTCCCCTCAACGTCTGTCTGTTCTGATTAAATTGTAACACAAGAGCACACCTTGCGCAAGCACTGGTATAATAATGGCTTTGTGGGATGGGTACATTTCTGCGTTGCTTCGGTGATTAGTTATGTCTTACAGCGTAAGAAGGACATCGTTCTTCCGCAAACTCTTGCGTAAAGCCTTTCCTGGTGGTAGTGCAAATTTACAATTGACTTGTTAGTCCTTCAAATCCCTAAATGCGATGACTGGGGCTATTTGAAGAGTACCAAAGTCAAGTAAAAAAATGTCACAGTTTCACCCTAAGGGCGAAGCAATGAATGCGATAGCAACACAGCAATGTCATATGAAGTAAGGTGAGCGGCCTTGGTAGCAATATGAATTGTAGTAAACATGAGCTGATTAAGTAAGCAGGTGTGCTGAGGCGTAAGTAGACCGACATGAAGAGAGACTCGATGACCACGAGAAGGCGCGTGTGAAACGGTGGTGTTGATGAGAAGCGCTTACCGTGGGCAGCGCGTGCGAAGGGACACACCTGTAGTGCTGCACTGCCGATCTGGGCAGCATTGCATGTGTAGCGTGCGTTGGAAAATGTGGCCCGACTATTACTAACTGAATGAACAAGCGTGGTGTGAGCGCGCACAAACAAACATGAATAGATCACACTGAATGACTGCAGCCAACGACTGTCAAAACGCTGGCAGCGAGCGCATACGCCGCGCAGCGGGCGAAGGTACGTGCGGTCTATCGCTTCAACGGAAACTGAGCGGCGCATGCACGGCGCATAATGGTCAGAGCCGTGTGGAGATAAGAGACGGTGCGGTCGAACGAACGACGAGCGCGGTTGTTGGCAGTGTAGAAGTGCCCCCCCCCCCCCGCTCCCTCCGGCGCTGGCTTCCCGCTTCCTTACTTGCGCGTGGGAGAGATAAGAGACTGTGCGGACGAGCGCGGTTGTTGGCAGACAAGTGCCCCCCCCCCCCCCCCCCCCTGCTCCCTCCGGCGCTGGCTTTCCGCTTCCTTGCTTGCGCGTGGGAGATTGAGTGCGTTCGCTCTCCGTGATAGCGTGCGTCCCCGCACGCTTCCGCTGGGGCATACGGCGCGCGGCGAATATTTTATCTATACGGAACCTCACGGCGACGGCGACGGCAGAAATCCGGTTGAAGTGTCCATATAATTGCTATCGCAATAAAAAATATAGAAAACACCAATCAGCAAGATAATATTGCTACATGCATATTGCGTGTTTCTTCTGGACGATGCGCGCGGGCGCCTAAACGAAGAACACGAACTGCTCTGGTGTCTCGAGCTATCGGCTGATCTGGCCAGCGCTGCAGCTATCTTTTGTAAATATACTTGTAAATAGTCTCCTGTACTTAATCCTTCGTTCGCGTAACATTTTGGTGGAGCCTGCCGTTCCCCGTCCTCACCACGGAGCTCCGCAGCGGCCGCACCGTCCAGCTTTCCGCCATGGCTCCCGGTGACGACACCTCGTCTGTTGCTACTGCTGCAACTCCAACCACAACGTACGTCACGGTTGCCACTCGCCGCGATCCTGGCATATTCTCCGGCCAAGATAATGTCGACGTTGATGACTGGCTACGCATGTATGAGCTTGTTAGCCGCAACAACCACTGGGACCCTACCATAATGCTAGCTAATGTCCTCTTCTACTTGGGCGGAACACCTCGTGTCTGGTTACGGACACACGAGGAGGAGATCTCTAGCTGGGACGCTTTCAAGGAGAAACTCCGCGACCTCTTTGGAAATCCTACCGGTCGGCAGCAGGCTGCAAGAAAAGAGCTTGATACCCGAGTACAGTCTTCCACTGAATCGTATGTCTCGTAAATACAAGACGTGCTAGCTCTTTGCCGGAAAGTCGACGGGAACATGGTCGAAGTTGACAAGGTTGGCCACGTTCTCAAAGGGATCGCGGACGACGCGTTCAACTTGTTGATCTTCAATAATGTGTCTACCATCGACGTTATTGTCAAGGAATGCCGCCGCTTCCAGC
This sequence comes from Dermacentor silvarum, assembly GCF_013339745.2. Taxonomy (NCBI): domain Eukaryota; kingdom Metazoa; phylum Arthropoda; class Arachnida; order Ixodida; family Ixodidae; genus Dermacentor; species Dermacentor silvarum. The sequence continues at coordinate 25,621,646 of NC_051157.2, forward strand.
TCGCCAAAAGCCGCCGCGTAACAATATAGTTAAATCAAGTGTCTGGCACGTTCATGCTTTAGTCATTTGTTCTTACGTTTACGTTTAATCAACTTCGGTGCACCTACAAAATGTAGGTAAGTGATGATAGTCACCATGGTGAGAAACCTTATTCTTTAGGCTTTCCAAGGCGAGGTATGGTGGAAGTAATCTGAGATTTCAAATGCAAGTTCAACCAGGACTGACTGTTGGGCTAGTTGGTTTTGATTTCTAACTATGGTGACGTAGACACAAACACAAGATCAGACAACACATTGTATGTTTGTATGTATGCTGCTGTTACAGAACCGCAGAATACCGCCAGTGGTAGAAGCCCTAACAAAAGTTTGAAGCGCACTTGTATATCCCAACGTCTATAGTGGCTTCCAGCCAGATTGAAGATAGCAATAAAATATTATCAAACATGGTGATTCCTTTGGAAATAGCCTGTCACCTGTACTCTTTCTGAGTGCAGTTTGTGGCTGGAAAGGAGCGAGAAGGCTCTGTTCTTAAGACGTTTTCTTGCACACGTATTTTGCATGCCCTTCACATCCCACGGCCCCACAGCATTGGTCCGGGGCTGCACCGCTTATACTTCAGCAAGATGATACACTAAATTTCAAGCCTCACTTCAGGCCACGAATAATGTTTACGTAGTGGCTTTAATGTATTTTAACGCAAACAAGGAACGCCAAGAGGGAGGCGTAGACACCTGTTATCCTTGTCTGTACGTTCGCTAACACGTCCTACACACAGCTGTCATATTGTGGCATCTGGATCCGAAGTGTGACGTATACTCCGTGGTTTCCATTAACATGAAATAAAAAGCGACAGGTGTTCTCTTACATACGGCGATTTTCTTTTTGTTATTGTACGCTATATGAACAATACATTTTCGTTACACATTTGAGATAAATGTAGTTGAACGTGCATGTAGTGTTCGCAATGTTAGAGACGCAAAACCATTTATCGCTAAATTTCGATAATCATCTTAGTTCAAGCGAAAAAACATGCAGTTTTGACGCCAGCGAGGAGACACCACAATAATGGAAATCGTAATATTTTGTAGGCAAGACTTTGATACTGATCAATGTTTGCGCTATAAGACGAGTAATTTGCTTCTGAAAGCAGTTTGTAATTTTGGCCAACATTGCCATAAGAAACTTTGTCCGACCGCCTGCCTGATAAGTACCACGTGGCTTAAAGGGCCCCTAAACCACCCAGAGGTCGAAATTCAGTTGTGGGGTTGCAGTTGTGCACGAGTTTACAACGAACACGTAGCCGCGAGAGTTTTTCGAAATAGTGCCATAATAAGGGAGTTACACGCGTTTCATGATCGAAAAAGCTGCAGTGGCTTAGCTCGGCTATGCCAGGATATACGTAGCGTTAGCAAAGGTTCAGCTGATTATTCTTAGCTTTCCTGGTTGTCTAGATTGTCAAGGATTAGCTTGATTGTCATGCTTACTGCTGCTCCAATGACACACACGCGGTATACGTATTATGTGGCACATGTATTCATTCCTCCTACGCTCAACCGCTAATTGCCAGGCAACTACTTCGGGATCCGATGAGTCAAGCTTCTCCGTTCTTCTGCGCTGTTGAGCAGCAGTTTGCGCTCTCCTTCTCCATGGCTATACCACACTGGCAAACGCCAGTCAGAAGCGCAGCGGCTCCAGCGCAGTGTCAGACGGCGACTGCACAGCGAGCGAGCGCGCGCCGGCGCCAGTGCGTCTACCACGGCTACGACGTCACTCCTCTGGAATGCGCAGACCGGCGGCGGTGAGTCGCGCGCGGCGGCGGCGGAGTGCGCGAGAGGTGCCGGCTCCGGTGGCTCCGGTGCGCAAGCCGTGTGACATCACTGATCCTTGCGCATGCGCAGCACGGCTCTTGATGTGCCGCGCGAAACGGGCTTGGCTAGGCCAGTGTAGCTAACGCTACAAAACGGCCCTCGCTCGTTTGGCTCTTTCCTTCGCTACTCTCCTCATCGGCTGGTCTCCCCTACTGGCCGAGTGCTTCTCGAAAGGTCACGTGACATACTTCATCGCCAACGCGCTTCTCAAAACACTGCCTACTTCCGGTGACGTCCACGCTAGCGGCACATATACCGACGGCGAACCGGCCGCCAGTGCCGTAGAACGTAGCTAGTAAGTGGTTCTTGAGGAAAGGGAAAGGTTGGCGCTATCTTCTGCAGCCCTTGAGGGAGCACGGCTCAGCGCCAACCAGTAGAACGTCTGCCGCGCGAAGAGGTGTCCAAAGTAGACGGCATTTCGGCCGGCGCCCCGCCGGCTGCACGATGTTACGATTGACATGTGACGCCCCGTGCCAAAAAGGATTACGATTGACGTATGACAGCCCGTTCAAAAGGATTAACGGAGGATGTCTCCTAACTTGCTATGGTTGTCTCGGGTGGCCCTCAATCTGGCGGGCGAGTCACAGTGATTACTGGCCCCTTTGTGTGCGTGCCCCCGGGAGGCGAGTAAGTCTACCTTCCACGAACTGTGTCCCTCAGGTGCCTTGAGTCGCCGCTAGTGGAGGCAAACCCGGGAAACGTCGCCTATAGGAGAGAGGGAGCAGCCGCCAAACCCCCGACTGGACTCAGTACTTGTCACGTGACGTTGACGTGAGCGAGATCCCGCCTACGATTTGAACAGGCCTATTTAAGCGGCCCCGCCATGTATTTTCTAATTATCCTCTTCTTTTTTAACCTTCACCAACCATGAAATAAACAGTGCAAGTTTCGCACTAAAAATCGTCTCGCCCTTCCTGGTCGCCATGGTCTACCGGACGCCTGCAGCCTGCCGACAACGCCACGCTACCTATAAGTAACGCCGGTCGAGGTTGTAGTAACCGGCGTCGCAACAACTGGTAGATCGCGGTGGGAGGGAACCGGACATCAATGCGAGTCCCAACAACGATCAATCGGCCAATCGACGACCGACATTACAATAAATTGTAATGGCATATAGCATTACAGTGGAAATAAAGGACAGCCAAAAAAGTGTAGCGCTGCTTGTAAGTGCTTGCTACATCATGTCGTAAGGGTGTGCTTAGCAGTAAACGCCTCAAGGTTGAGCACAAGATAGAGAGAGAAATCACGCATGGAAAGGCAGGAAGCTTAACCAGAGGTAGTTCTGGTTGGCTACCCTGCATGGGGGGAAGGAGTAGGGGGATAAAAAAAGAGAGAGAGAGCGGAAGGGAGAGAGAGGGAGAAAGAGAGACGAGCACAAACAAACCACTATAGGGCCGTAGGGGGCGGCGTTCTTAAAATCTATCGCGAAGACCCGTAGACGTACAGCAGGAAGCTTAATAGCGCCAATAAAGCCTTCTGCGCGGATGTGGCATCATCGCACAGCGCGATCAAACCGGATGATCAAACCGGACGTCAATGGTGATGAGTGGACGGCGCGCACTATACTTTCAGTTATATTTCGGCCACACGCGCCGCTGTTCGCGTTTATTTTCCTCGTGATAGTACATATGGGTAAAAGTTCTAATAAATTCATTATATGTCTCATTTGCATCTGTTTTATTAAAACATGTGACCAATTGTGATTCATAACATCAGATGCATCTGTATATCCGAAAACAACGTGGTGCCACATGGTGAAAGCGTTCGCGGCACATAGGGACAACATACATTCACGGGACATCAATCGCAGCCCAGCCGCAGCGTCTTTTCGTGAAAGCGGAATCAAGGCACATTCCATGGTTTCAATGGTTTCAGATGTACGCTTTGGCCGAAAAGCGACCAGTTTTGTAAAGTAGCTCCCAGACGAATTTTTAAGCTCCACTACTGCAGTTGCAAAGCTCCTAAACCAATCAGCCGCGAAGAAACGAGACATTGGTATACCCTGACGCTTATTAGGGGCGAAGCTCCTTATAGCGGCACCCGTTCCGTCCCCGTCGTCGTAGTAGTAGTGTGTAACCAGTAGTGCGTAACCAGTCTGAGAAAAATGAGAAAAAAAATTTCGAAGTTGTGTCCGTAGCGCGGAATCGAACCAGGGACCCCTCGCTTCCGAGCGCGCGGCGTTAGCCCACTACGCCACGAAGCTTTTTTTTTTTTCTTTTTTTTTTATTGCCCACTACGCCACGAAGCAGACATGGACACACGCACCACGATGGCAATAAATACCCAACATTAACGAAAGGTCGCGTTTCTAGCGCGTTTCTAACGCGTTTGTGCTAGCGCGTTACGGCCTGTGTAAGAAGCTGGTGTAAGACGCTGTGGCCTCTCCGCCTTACCTTCAACGCGTTTCGAACGCGCTGCCCAAAGCGGTGGCAAGTCAAGTTCAAGTCGAGGAGCGTTTATGAATACGGGGGGTATACTCTCTCAGCAGTCATGTGATGGCGTCGGCAAACGCGGTGCACTTTCCGGCATGTGTAAATGGCTGCGTAAGACGCTGTGGCCGCTCCCCCTTACTAGAGAGTACTGCACGTTTCTAACGCGTTTGTGCTAGCGTCCCCTTAAGCGGGAGATCCGATGATTCCCTCCGGAGCTTCGCCCACTCATCATCATTCACCCCAGTGGATATGCTGTGATTTTTTTTTTTTTTTTTTTTTATGCGGCGATTGCAGTGAAGTCACACGGGAACCGCTGCCAGTCCCGAGACATTTCAGCAATTTCAGTGTCACGACGGGCAGGTCGCAATTGCCGGTGTGAACATCTGTCGCCGTTTCTCTCCTTGGTCGCCGTCGCGGTCGGTCGCACGTCACTTGTCTGTCACTGGTCTGAATGGGTCCTAAAGGCTGATTCACACTACGCCGACAGGGCACCGATTTTGGTCTGCCGAGCGTTGGCGACAGCGTTTTCCTTCCTTTAAACCGTTAGCCACAGCGTTTTCCGTTCTGTAAACTGCTGTCGTCATCAGTCGGCAGACCAAAATCGTTGTCATGTCCGCGCAGTGTGAATCAGCCGTGAAGGGGCAGCCCTGACTCAGGCGTTTGGCATTTGTTTCGTGATTAAAGATCACGCTTGCCATGCACGTAGCCTTTGCTGTATTTCGTCTCTCCTCTCCACCTTATTGCGTTTTCGCAGCTTGGAAAGTGCTTTCCTCCTCTCATATCGTTCCTAACAATTGGAAACTCGGTGAAGCGTCGCCATTCAATTGCTAAAGAAAGCACTCGCGTAACGGTAGTAATGGCGAAGCGATATCGGGGCGAGACGGAACCAAAACGCTTGTCTTCGTACGCCGCCCGCTGTGAAAAAAAAAAAAGAAAAGAAAATCTTTAAAGCGGATGATTCATCTCACATTCAAGTCCCTAAGCACGAATCTGCCTTAAGCACAGTTTATGCTTCGTAAAGTATACGTCTAGTCTGCATTTTAACAACGTCTATACAAATGTAATATGACGTGCGCTGCGCCGCGCTGTTGCGCTGGAACGATGCCTTGGGTCAAAGCCGGTGCCGCTGGGAAGCCAAAACTCCGTAACCACCGTATCAGCAAGTTCGTACCGTGCCAGCAGTTAATGAGCGCTGAAGAAGACATAAATATTGCGTTCTCACTGCCTAGTGCTGTCCGAAAGCCGCCAGTCGCGAAAAATCGCTATGCACACGACACCTTCTTATAAGCCGAAAGGACGCCCGGAAGCTGGATTCCTGTTTTGCCTTCAAGTTCGTTGCCAAGCTGCCAGAGCCATCGCACAGGCAGCATTGAATGCTTTAAGTCCCGGTGAAGTTCGTTTGCTGTCATGCCCTCAAAGGCGTCTCGGGCTTTCATTTGCGGTTGGCGCGGTGCAAACAACGCAATAGCGCACCAACCCAGAAATAGCAGACCAGACATTTTCTCAAGATATCACCACCAACGCAGCTTAGAGGCTAAGCGAACGTAAGTATGCAGTCTTGTGGGTGTTTCTGCATTTTGCAGATGACGTTTCCGTTTTGAAAATGCGGAAACTGACCAGCACCGGACGTCATCGATTTTCGCGGTCACGTATCCACGGAGGATGACAACGTCCTGCCAACTACTAATGATGAGATGGCAAGCGAAACGTTCTGAAACCGACTCTGTTAGAAAACCTTATCGTCAGCTTTCATAAAGCAACAATTTTTCCGCTATGATGCAGCAAAGTCTTCAGAAGAAAGCAAGCCGCTAATGTTTGCTGCTAATAAAGCCACATGTTCCTTTTTTCTTTTTTTTATATGCTAGCTGTGAACAGAGGCTCGTGTCACTGTCAATTTCGTTCATCATCATGCGTATCAGTTCCTGCGCTCATGAATAATAAAATAATTTTGTTATTTAAATAAAAGAAAGTTGCACACGCACTGAACGCGCAGCAATATTTCCAGTCAGCATAGGCAGTATCTATAGAGCAAAACTAGAGGAACTGTTTTTCTTATATTTTCAAATTATTTTTACCAGCGACAAAAATTGATATCTAAGACTGAACATGCTCCAATAGCTGTGTCGGTTGGCGATGGTATCCGCCGCCGCCGCCGGTGGTGGTGTCCGGTGTCCGTAGCAGCTATCGCCGGGGATTTAAAAAAATACTCAGTTACTGCCGGAATCGAACCCGGGCCCGCTGCGCGGGAGTCAACGACTCTACCACTGAGACACGCCCACTTTTTTTTTCTTTATTGCCATTTCATAAACACAAACAAAGTTATCAGATATACATGTACATATTCTAAATACACCAGCGACAACTCGGCCAGTGTATGTGGCTTAAATAGGCTTCACAGACGCCAAATGGTCTAGTACAGGAGGTAGCCACTCTGGGTGATCACATTGTGCTCTGAACAAGTCTCGTATGTATATCATACTTTCCACAAAATAGCGTCTTACTGGGTGAGCCTGTATATGAGCATGCCTGATATCCATTATCGTCTTCCATACGCTATGCAGGCAACGCAACATTGGCATATCACTCGGCACTTTCCCTGTATCCGCACGTGGAAGAAACCGGATTCCAAAAGGTCTTATCGGTAATTCTTTTTTTTTTTTTGAAAGATTTCTTTGTGGGACGCCCCACGGAAATACGGCATCGTGGCAGCCGAGACAAATATGCTCTATTATTTCCGGTTTGTTACACATTAAACAGTTTATTGGCCAAGGTACAAAAAGACCTTTACTTTGTAACCATGGCTTTAAGTGAGAGTGTCGGTATGTATCTGAAAAAATTACATTTTAACTGAGGGTCTGACTGGCATTTTTTGAACAAGCTTTAGCACATCGCGCTACGGGCCTGGCTTAAAGACAGCTCAATAGACAGGTATTGGTAAGAATGCATCAGTAATATCACAAGACAAACGCTTTTTCGTAACATTAGACAACTATTAATTCATATGAAAATCTTGCCTTGAGCAAGCGTACAGACATAACCACTTCATGCTAATAAGAACTAAGCGGGATGTCCAGCTTGCAAAGAAAAAGACAATACAGCAAAATCAGGTAGATAATCCTGTAATCGTGCTTGGATCACAGTTCTCAAGAAAACACCAGTTTGATCCCGCACAAAGAAGGATCTGTTCACTAACTGCTTGAATAACAGGTGTGAGGGTCCTAGATCCCCATTTTTCACCTTATGAAACAAATTTCACCGGCTTGTGCGCTCCCACTGCAATACCCATATAAAGGTCGCAAACACTCGTTGCATTTTTTGAACCGAAGTTCTGGCCATGGCCATCACTTGCACACGTAGAACACTTTGGCAATTAAAAAAAGTCGCAGTTTCGCCCGAAATGCGAAGCATCAATTGCGATAGCAAATTTACTAGTAGAGTATGCGGAGTAACGGTAGTAGTTTCTTGGGTTGCACAAACTTGGACACATTCGCTTACTAACTGAATTAACAAATATCGTGTCAGCGCGCTCAAGCAAACAAGAATAGATCACGCTCGATGACCGCAGACAAGCATTGTCAAAACGCTGGGATGAACAAGCGCGGCTGGAGGAGTGACCGAAGGTTCGTGTGGTTTATCGCTTCAACAGGAACTGAGCGGTGATAGCACAGCGCATACGAAAGTCAGAGCCGTGTAGAGATCGCTTTAAACATACGGTGCGCGCGAGAGCCCTCAGCCGCGCAAAGTACGCAGTTCCTGGCAGAGTAGAAGCCGCGAACCCTCCCTCCCGCGCTGCCTTCCCGCTTTCCTCATTTCGCGTGGGAGATTGAGTGGCCAGTTCCCCTTGCACCCGGTCGCAAGATACAAAATTAGTGCAGCAGCTAAACGTCGCCTCCCCTCCCTTCTATCCCCCCACGGCCTTTCGCACGACCGCAGACATCATGTTTACTCTCAGCCGTACGTTGGCTCTCCGTGAAAGTACGAATCCCTCGCGTGCTTTCACTCGCACATACAGCTTACGGCGCTCGGCGAGGAGTTTATCGCCGTTGGACTTTATACGGAACCTCACGACGACAACGACGACGGCAGGAATGCGCTTGGAGTGTCCATTTAATTGCTGTCGCAATAATAGGAACCTCTAAGGATGCAATTAATGTAGACACGATTAATCAAGCGTCACTTACGGTGCAGCTGAACCAGACTGGGAAATAGAGTACTCTTTACAGCTCTGTAGGCGGTTATGCCGACGCAGAATTGGCTATAACCGCCATACTGCAAGGGAAGTCACGACTAATGCGAAATCAATTCCTTCAAGTGCGCTGCGATTCACTAAAGCGTACTCGTTGCTTCCAAGTGCCAACGGCACCAAACCAGGCAGCTTGCAAATTCCATCAAGGAATCGAAATGTATTCGCGACCTAGATCTGACCAGCCAGAGTATTTTCGATGCACACTCTTATGAAAATGAAATAAATATTGTAAAATGCGCCCTCTAAGTTGATAAGCAAGGATTTCCCGCTGGGTCACTGACTGAATAAATAGACGGCCAGGCCGCCGGTAAAAGCGGGAAGTGAATTACTAAAAAGCCGATAATGCTGCGGCTGCGGCTTTTCGAAGACTGGTAAACACGGATTGTACCAACGTACAAGAGGTGCCGGAGTTCCTTAGAACAAGCAAGAGCTAAATTCCTTTGCGAGAAAATATTTTTTATGACAATGCACTGCCTTGCCACACAGACACCACATAGCCCTACACGTAATGTGCCATTTTTAACGCGACAGCGTTAAGGGCCCCGTGTCGCAGAAAATCCGGCGTTGGCGTGGATGTCGGCATCCGTGGCGGAAAAAATCATCTCCAACCACCCCGACCGCGCCGGCCCTCGGCGTGGTGCAAGGTGTTAGCGAAGGAGAAAATCATCCCGAACCACCTTATTATAACTGCACAGGCCCTCCACGTGGTGCAAGGTTTCGGTGAACAAAAAATGAAGTTCTTAAGTGAAATCTGTAGAAAAATGGTAAAGTACGACTTAACCACAACCTACAGACATGGTGCCGTCGGATTGTATAACTTGAATATACGAGAAACCATAATTCCGCTACGAGGAAACTCAAACGCAAACCCCTTTTCCAGCATTTATAACAGTGGCGTGCTCGGGTAGTTTACTTGCGAAAATGCAATCCAGATGGTGCTCGCATCCTCGGCAGGTTAGGGAGCCTACATGCAACGCCGCTTGAATGTAGGCTCCCAACGGCAGGTCAAATTGGGACTTCGCCTGGAACGCGCCGAGCCGAAGGGTTGGTAGCATGTTGGTATCGGTGGATCGGCTCCGAAAGCTGATCCCTGATTCTGTGGATTTTTGTCACATAGTGTCACCGAAACTGCTGGACGCCATCGGAAGGACATCCGGACCACCGAGTATAGCTTCTTGGCGAGCAAGTCCGGGTGTTTTTCTTCCTGTGCGCCCCCGAAGTCACAGTGAGCCGAGCCGCAACGCTAGGCCTAACACCGGCGGCGTCGGGCTCCAGAGCTGAAGCGCTCACGTCGCCCGACGATGCTCAAGCCCCACGTGATGGAGATCATGGTCGAGGGAGAAGCCATTACCGAAGACGAATTAAATGATGGCAGCTGGACGGCTTTCCAAGCGCAGAGGAAATTTTCTTGGCGAAATACCTCAGCAGCCACCCCATCTGTGAACTGTACTGAAGGAGTCTCCCCGGAGGAGACCGCGAAGAAGCCACCGCGCTATCGAACGCGGCAGTCAACGCTGCCAAGACGTATACCCCTCCCAAGGTTGCCTGAGGAGCATCTTAAGGTTGTTATATGACCACAGGGAGCTATAAATATGCGAGATTGCGGCTCGGCTGCCGTCTTCCAAGCCGTTTGCGCCGCAATAAAGGCCGACGCAGAAGACGTTCTGAAGAACGACCAGATCAAGGTGCACCGCATCAATAATACTGTCATCATCAGCACGCCGTCGTTAGCTAGAGCACGGGCCTACAAGGACATCAACAGCCTCCAATTTGACGGACAAGATTACAATATGTTAACCTACGTACCGGCACCGAATAACACAACGCGGGGGGTGTATCTACCACGAGTGGTCTGGCGAAGGGGACGCCCAGATATACAAGGAGCTGCAAGAACGCAATCTGGGGCTGAAACTGGCCAGAGCCAGGAGACTGGGTTCATCCAGGCACGTACTCATCACCGTAGCAGAAGTCACACTGCCAGCTTACGTCCGCTACTTCGGAAACACACACGACGTCTACCCCTTTAGAGAAACAGTAGAAGCCTGCTTCAACTGTCGGGAGACAGGGCATTGCATGGACCTATTCCCTCTCCCAAGAAGGGTGCGATGCCGCAGTTGTGGGTCTGAGGAACATGAAACGCCTCCCTCGGGCACACCTGCCACATGCTGGCCCCGTTGCATCGTGTGCCAGGTAGGCCATCCAACCGGGGCTCGTATCTGTCGGTACCGCTTTTATGAGCAATTCCAGGGAAAAAGCACCACTAGAAACACCGAGGCTACAAGCAAGGGGAAAGAACCAACAGAGACGCCCTTCATGGAAGTATCAAATACTAAGGAGGGGAACACGGCATACAGGGATGCTGTGTGTCGCAGCCGTCGCGTCCCCCGTAACATCAACCAGGGAGCATCGGGGGCGCGCACCAACAGCGCGCACCACCGTAGTGGCAGTAGACACCGCAGCAATAGCAGGCCCCGTGCACGTACAATAGACAACGACCTGCTTCGATGACAGAGAAAGACCAGGAACCTGGAAAATCAGTGCTGAGGCAGTCGTCAACACCGGACGACGCCGAAAGAGGAAAACCAGAGGACACACAGGTGAGGGAGCTTGCCGCAGAGATCCGTAATCTCAAAAAGCAACTCGCTATAACAAAGGATAAACTTGCAGCAGCTAATGAAGAAATTAAATTTCTAAAATCTAAACAATCTAAAATTACTACCACGCCCACCACGCGAGAGATCTTGGCTTGTATTGGGAAGGATGACTCCCAAGATATGGAGGTTGTTGAAGGGAGAAACCCCAAGAGGAAGTTAGTAGAGCCTACCTCAATGGCAGCCCCCCCCCCCCCCCCTCGGTCTTACCACTCTCACCAAACGTATGGATAAACTTGAGGAATTCCTTAATGATTTCGTACAGGAGGTTGATAACTGCATGCAGGTCATGCAGGAAACCATGCAAAAAGGCTTTGAAACTTGTATGGTCTCGATAGCTAAACAATCATCCGCAGCACAAACAGGCAACTCAAGCAAGGAGGTCCATCCGTCCGCTGCCGTCATTGCACTCACCCCCAATCCCCAGGCTAAAAGCAACAATATGAAAAGCCTCAAGATGGTTACCTCGTTTCCGACTAGAGCGGAGCCATACGCCAAGGGCAACGATGGCGGAATCAATTAGAATCATACAGTGGAACTGTAGGTCTTTCTCTCACAAGAAAGCAGCCCTGCAGTTCGCCCTCGCTAATTTCGCCCCCGAAATTGACGTGATCGCACTCCAAGAGACGGAGACTCTGGTTAAATTGACAGGATATGCCACCAATAATGAGCTATCATCAGAGCAAAGCAAACCCCGTACGGCCGTTGCAATTCAGCGTAAAATAGCGGCTAAAAAGGTGGATTTGGAACTTCCGAGCCTTCACTATACGTGCGTACGGCTGCTCCCTAGGAGCAAGAAACAACACCCTGTGGTTATCCTGAAAATATATAGTCCACCAAAAGACAAATCTATTCCCTCCGTCACCCTCCTGAGAAAGATTTGTAGGGAGGCAGGAAAGTCGCAAATAGTCATCCTGGGAGATCTAAACGCTACGCATATGGCGTGGGGATATGATCGTAACTCCAGAAAGGGCCTCACGATTATGAATGCCGCCAACAGATGCGAGTTCTCACTCATCACCGATTCGGAACAACCCACTCGCATCGGCAATAGCATCTCCCGGAATACCACCCCAGATCTCTGCTTTGTCAAAAATGCGGACGGTGCTAGATGGTCTAATACAGAGCTAAACCTCAGTAGTGACCACTACATGCTCACATTTGCATCCCGGCCAAACGGTACCCAAAAAAGAGGAAATTCGTCACGAAACGCACAAAGTGGGATCTCTTCAGATTCGAAGGTAATAGAAAAGCCTCATCTAGCATCACGGACCTAGGTCGATGGGTCAGGGAACTGATACAGGTCAGGGAACTGAACATACAAGGGAGATTCCTTTCGAGGAAAATTGTCCTAAACCGGACTCCAAGTTAATTAACCTCTGGGAACAACAGCAAACGCTACAAGCAGAATGGTTGAAGAACAAGCATAACCGTCAGCTTAAACTTCGTCTGGCGGGACTCGACAAAGAGATTCAGGACTACTCGGCACTACTTAGTTCATCGCAGTGGTATCAAATCTGTAATAGATTAATGGACAGCTGGGTAGCAAAAACTCATGGACATTGCTAATACACCTACTTGATCCAGACCAATCGAAGGGCGCCTCTCAAGAGAAAATGCTTAAGATCTTACACTCCTTTCCAGGTGGGGAAAAGCAAATGATGGACCTTCTCTGCTCCACATACCTAAACACCAAAGTCGATAGTGACTCTTATGAACCGTATAAAGGTGCTCCTAATGCCGATCTCAATCAAATTTTACTGCAGCAGAGGTTCGTGCGGCCCTGCTCAGCCTACGCTCCACATCGGCGGCAGGCAAAGATAGAGTAACCAATAAAATGCTCCGGAATTTGGATGGAGTTCCTATTGACGCCATCACCAAACTGTTTAATGATTATTGGCACGATGGTTCCATTCCTCCTGAACGGAAAGACGCAAAAGTAATCTTTATACCCAAGCCCGGCAAACCTCTTAAATTAGAAAACCTTCGCCCTATTTCAGTCACATAGTAAAGTCCAGGTTCTTTTCGTACCACTCCTCTACTTGGGCGTCCGGGACGCACCGCCAGAGCCGGTCTACGCAAGTAGAGGATGTACTGCCGCTAACAATAGCGGCGACGGGTTCGCTGAATGCTTCTTCCGAGACACGGATGACGAGAGAAAAAAAAAACACTTTCTATTTACAATTATTTACAAGAATTTTACAAATACAAATACACATACAAGGCGGAACTGGTACACATAGGGCGACCCTATATCGACATAGTCGATGGTGCATAGCACCGTAGTTTGTCCAGAACTCTTGGACGGGGCAACGGGGCCACGTTTTCTACCCCTCGGTGCCCCGCCCCAAGCATTTACCACCCAATCGCCACCGAGTGGCTACGAGTGGTCCGCCGACGCACCAATCACGAATCCTGCACTAGGATCGTCTTGTTCGCCGGCACTTCCAGTATTGCCCTTCTCCTAAGCGCCCTTTTCTCTATCACCTTTGACGATGTCTTTCTCCCTCTCCCTCAAAACAACATACAAATAAAAACAACGCTCCAAGAAAAGGAGGGGGGGGGGGGGGGGTGACAATTGCATAGCACGCGTGCTCCCGCGCATAGCCACAGCGCCCAGCACAATGGGTTCAATAAAATCCTAATAAGCAGGCAGCACCTGCAAGCCAACGTGATTGACCTTTGGTGTGACCCCTTCCCCGCTCGCACTTATTAGAAAAACCGATAGCGTAGTAGCTGCGGGTCATACGTCAATGAAAGCTGTCAAACGACACTTTGGGCTCACGTACCCCTATTCAGTAAATGCTTGCTAGGAGAAGCCTTTCACAACGGTCGATTGGCAACGGTCTTCGAAACGGGTTGTCAAAGGCGGTTAGCATGCAAAAGGTGCGCGTGGATAATAATGAGTACTGCGTTCACGCTTTCTGTGCCCATTGCACGCCCGGCATGCGCACATCAGGAGCCAGCGACAGTCACGGACATCTAAGCTTTTGCTGTCAGGGAGACTGCATGCGATGTACGTGACGAAGCACCGATACATACTTCATATTGAAATCTTTTGGCGCACACAATCGACACGGACACAGTGAAGGGGGGACACGCGTGTGTCCGTGTCGATTGTGTGCGCAAAAATATTTCAATATGAATTCGTACCAACTCGCCCAACTATCAGTTCTGCTGCAGAAGCACCGATATTCACTCTTCTTTAGGTCGCTTTGTGTACTCTGGGTGCTAATGGCGTCGTCACGCACCCTCTACGTTTGCTCAGTGCCAGCCGGCTCTACTCGCCTCACCACGTGTCAGGTATAATTGGCATGTCATGAGCTGCGTCTCTGCCTAATCTCGGCACCGTCGCCGCGACGGTCGCCCACCGCTAGCACGTATTTCGCTTGTCAAGCAACAATCATTGACAAAATGCGCTAGCTGTCTCTTCCCTTTCTTCGCAACCGTTTCATTTGGCTGAACAAGGTTGAACGAAAACACCCATCTTAAGCCCTCCGAGCAGCAATTAAAGATCTAGCTAGCGCTTCTAGCAGCAGGCTTACACACATCATGCCTTTGAAAAGCAATGGAACATGTGGTCTTGAGTCGACTTGTCGAGTTTACGGAGACGAAGCAGCTCTGTCCCCCGACCATGGTCGGATTCCGCCACAACATCTCAGCCCAGGATATTTTATGGCAACAGCAGAGAGATATTTTAGATCCAGGGATCCCTGGAGTAAGCAGAACAATTCTGGGACTCGACATTAAGAAAGCCTTTGACAATGTGGCGCATCGAGCTTATTTCTCAAGGGTCTCTCGGCTCTAGGGGTTTGCGACAGAACCCACACCTATCAAGGCTTTCCTGCGCGACCGAACAGCAACACTTCGTTTTGGCACTGCCTGCAGCGACAAGATCTCCTATGGACTTGCGGCACCCTTCAAGGGGCTGTCCTTTCTCCTTTTCTATTTAACGTTGCAATGTATCCACTTGCAAGAAAATTATCGGCAATCCCGCACATAAGACACGCCATTTATGCGGATGACGTGACCATATGGACGCGTACTGGATCTTCAGATGATGTGGTGGAAGCGCTGCAGAGGGCTGCAGATGAAGTCCAATGACATGCTCGTAAGGACGGGCTTGAGTGCTAACGGGATAGACAAGTATAAAATTCTAATCGACGGCGTGCAGGTACCAATCGTGCCAACCATCCGAGTACTTGGATTGTACATCCAGGAAAAGGCCCAGACTTCAGGGACCTTAAGCAAGCTACGAACTACAGTCCAACAGCTCAGTAATATGCTCAGAAGAGTGACAAATCGGAATCGGGGAGTGAAAGAAAATGAGGCATGCAGACTAGTCCAAGCCTTCTTCATTGAAAGGCTGGCTACACCTGCCCATATCTCTACCTCCGAAAATCTGACTTGAAAATACTCAATACTATGATCAGGACCGTCTACAAAACGGCATTGGGAATCCCTAAAGGCACCTGTAGCCTGTCTCTCCTAGACCTCGGAGTGCATAACACTATAGAAGAAATAATTGAAGCACATAAGGCTGCTCAACTGT
Organism: Dermacentor silvarum; assembly: GCF_013339745.2. Classification (NCBI taxonomy): domain Eukaryota; kingdom Metazoa; phylum Arthropoda; class Arachnida; order Ixodida; family Ixodidae; genus Dermacentor; species Dermacentor silvarum. The sequence continues at coordinate 25,637,394 of NC_051157.2, forward strand.
GGCGCCCCTCATATTCTGCTCAAGGACACAAAATTCTAGAAGCCATGAATCTCCGCCCCGTTGCTGGCATAACAGATATAATTCGTATTTCCAAAAGCATTAGGAATAAAATTATCATCCCCCCCCCTTCCCAAAAACATGGGAGGAAACAATGTAGGCAGGAGGAAGACTCCGGCCGAGGCACTCGGCCACCGCCTTAGCAGCAAGCCAGCTATATACGTGGACGCTGCACAATAGAGCGCTCACACGTTCACAATTGCAGCAGTCAACAACGAAGGCCAGACAGTGAGCTCACATAAAATAAGCGCAGGCTCCATTCACGAAGCCGAAGAAGCCGCGATTGCGCTTGGTATAGCAGCATCGCGATACAGCTTCTTAATATCGGACTCCATGTCAGCTATTAGAAGTTACATGCAAGGGTAGGCAGGCCCACGAGCCTCCGAAATACTGAGCGAACCGGCTGGCAAAGTTACGCTTATCTGGATGCCGGCCCACTCTGGGAATGGCGGGAACGAAATGGCCCACTGTGCTGCCCGAGAATTAATTAACCGGACGGTGGAGGCATGTCCGGGACCGCTACCAGGTGGAACGACACCAAGTCACAGCTACAATGAAATCCGCCTTTTTCATTTTCCTGTGCTGCCCTCTGCCGCACGCCACCGGAAACGTTTTAGTAGGGTGCCGGGGCTTTCGCCGGTTGATTTGTGAACCTGCGCCCTTGTTGCGTGCGCATCGGTTGTGTATTTCGTGGATCGCGAATAATTATTAATGGCTTCTGCGGGGCAGCATGTCGTTCCTGGAAGCCATGTAGCACTCACCAACTATATATATATAGGGTGAGCAGGCGTGATAGCGCTGTTTTGCTTATAGTGTGGCCACGGCCGCTCACGCGTTTCATCGAGCGGCCGTGGTGTGGCCTATAAAGGTACGCTGAGTACCCTCTGCCAGCACGGCTGCTTTGGAGTTTGTTGGCGCTGACTCCTGCACTTGCACCTCGCTTTTCTATCAATTTTTTTGCACATTCTTTAGACATTTTGCATAAATAAGAAGTATTCGAGCGCGCAGCCTTCCGCGTCGGATTTAGCAAAGCGGTGCGCTTGTTTACATCGACATCTACAGTCACAGATCGTTGTTAGCGTCAAAAATTGGGAAAATGTGCATCGCCGATATGAAAAAAAAAAAAAAGTCAAAACGTCGAATAAAATACACATACCTCGTCATATGAGCCGCGTTATTCCACCGTGAGACAAGTCAGTATGAGCGCCTGAGCTACTCAACGGCGACTGTGATTCAGTTACAAATATCGGGCTGTTAATTTATTACTGAATCTCGCTTTTCTTTAACTTCACATAAGCACAATCACATTGTGCTTATGTGAAGTACAATGTGATTGTGCTTATGTGAAGCACAATGTGATTTTGCTTTAAATTATCACTTATGTGAGCACAAAAATGTACTCACATAAGCGATAATTTAAAGGCCGTGTTGTTCTCCCGCAAAAACGCGGATGCCATCGCTGACACGTACCGTTGGTATAAAACTGAGCGAGGCGGCTATTTATGCTGCTGTACCGAATGTACCGTCTCTTGTTTCCCGTTTGACGCAGAGATAAACAGTACATCTCAGGAATTAAGAAATGCGTGAGCATACTAACACGTACAAACCGACCCATCTACGTTGCGAATACGAGCGGCAGCCTACGGGAACGGTAACCTACAGGTGTTGGCACAGCCGTTGGGCACAGCGCTGTGTCGCCGCTTGCAGATTATTGTGTACGCGCCGTGCGAAGCGAAGAGTAGTTTATTTCAAATCGCTAAGGTCAGAACTGAACTACAGTTTCCTTCGTCCTAACTTGCTTACTTTTCAGTACAGGTCCGCCGGTAGCGAGTGCACGAACTCGACGGAGCCAGGCCTAAGCTTCGCTGAAATCAACATTGGCTCAAACTTCATGTGCACGGCTTGAGAGGGTCGAAGCCTTGCGCATTTCAACCTTTCAACTTCGTAGGCATGTTTTGACTCACTTTGAGCGCGATTATTTATATATACCAACGAAGGCGTTGCGGCTATCGCGTTATCGGTTCGACGGCCTATATCGCGCGGGTTTCGGTCGAACGATGGTATAGGCACGGTGATTTTATCGGTGCCGTCGACAAGAAAGCCCGTCGCAGTATCAAAGCCAGTCTTACGCTACGCACAATTTCAGTACTGCACTGACGTCGAGCTACCAGTGGAGTTTCAACGTGGTACACGGCACGAGTTATCAGTAGAGCGCGTCCGAGCGCTTTTTTTTTTTCTTTTTCGGGGGACGTTTCCCCGAGATGGGGCCGCACGGCCGCGTGCGCGACCCTTCCAAAACGTTTCGCGACTAATCCGCCAGGGCAGAGCGCATGCGCCGTCGGGCCGTGAAAAATGCGGATTGTCACCGCGTACAGGGAGGACCAGCTGATATATCCACCACCGGATTATTCGCTTAATAGAATGCAAACCACGGATCTCCGCGGGGCGCAAACATGTACTCTTATGTCCCCAAAATGCTATCCTATCTATTGACCCTTTTCGCGGAGCAGTTTGTTTTAGAGAAACGAGATGGCGCTCACGGCGGCGCGCCATACCTCTCCTCAGCGACCGCGCACGAATACGAAACCATTGCCGCTTCTACCTTGCTTCTGTGCGATCAGTTGTCGGAAATGCAACTGAATTTTCGCTAACACACTGTGCTCCAATCATGCTAGATTGAATCATTTGGATTGAAGACGTGTGCAGTAGTTGGCTGCAAAAATAGTGACTGTTATGTTAAGGAATAGAATTAATCAGTGTGGCCAAGTTCGCGGACCACTGCGGCAACTGTCCGAACGTGTTACCGGCACTTCGTGATGTACGGATACAGAAATTTTCTCATCTGCCAGCCTTGTATCGCTAACCTTCAAAGAAAGGGCTTCATCCCCAGAACGTCGGCAAGAGAGAGTACCGTTCGTTAAACAATGACAAAGGGAGTGAGTAGCGTCGCTTCCTGTCATAGTAAGTTTCGCGCACATTATCTATACACATCTGTCCCAAATGGCAGGAAAACTTGCGCCCACTCTATTGCCGACGTATCAAGAATAAGTGAGTTGGTGCACACTTGAATATATGCGCAGTGTATACACACAATAAATGACGGACTGCACCTATGGCGCACAAATGGTCGAAGCTGAATGTTTCGTGACGGTCCACAAGAGTAAGCGAGTTACCAGCAGTAATGTATATATTTGCTACAAGGTATTACAATGTACAAAACAGCTACGTTTCAAGCCTTGTGCGCAGCAAGAACAAATCTATCGGAACTGAGCACACCCACGAACGATTAGGCAGAAAATAATCAGATAGTGGCCGCACCGAGGAACTTCACTAAGTCAGAAACTGACAAGCCACTGGTTCAAAATATTTGCCGAATAAAGAACAAAGAGCAAAACACACTAATCCTGACTGAATTCATAACCGGAAAGCTTGGATAGCTTGGAATACATATTTAGCCCCGCTTTTAGAACAAGCACCATATACGCTGCTTGCGCCGTTTGAACATAGCTTAATCAGCTCCGAAAGCGCTTTTGCATGTTCTCTGAAACTGTGATCAAAGCTTCGTGCCGTCCACCTAGTCACCGCCTACGATATCTCCGAAAACAGAGGTTTTCTAAGCCGCGCCAGCGTCATACACTTCCATTGTAACAAGGAGGCAACGGAGGCAGTTGAGGCAAGCAATGGACGCGTCACCACGTGATCAAACATGGCAGCGCCCACGGGATCGCCGGGAAAAGGGTCAGTTCAAAGGCGACTATAATTCAAAATGCAAATATTGCGATACAGATCCAGCTGATCGGCATCATATTCTATGGGGTTGCAGGAATAATCCTCCCCCAAGAAATCTCCTGTGGCAATCTCCCTCACAGGAGGCGTGGGACTCCGTACTAAAATCTAACCCTCAAACCCAAGCCGGGCTGGCGGACTGGGTGGCGAAGGTCACGGCCAGCTGGATGCCACTCTAGCCTCCTCTGCCTGACCTCGGCTCTCCCCTCCCTCTCCCCTTGTCTTCAATAAACTTTATTTCCTCCTAATGCGTTTTGGACACGCGCGCGCGTCGGGGCAATAGCAAACAATTAATAAAATAATAAAAAAGGTGCTAGGCTCTTCACATTTTAATATAAGACGACTTGTATTGCCCCTGGAAAAACTTTTTCCCCGCAATGCATTTCTGCTTAAAAGTGAAGCCAACTTAAAGGGGATCGGTGTAAGGTTGGTTTTTGTAAGGTGGCTTTACCACGTTCTGTGTTGCAGTGAGTCCCACTGAAAGAAAAAAAAATGTCGCTGTTTCACCCGAAAGGCGAAGCATCAATTGCGATAGCAAATTAGTAGAGAGCTATATGGAGTAAGGATAGTACTTTTATCAGCTGTATAAACTTGGACATGCAGCAGCACCAGCAACGCGCAAACTGTTGTCGACGCCGTCAGTGTTTTGCCCGCGTTCGCACCGAACGCACGCGGCGTTGGTGACCATTGCCATCGCCTCTGGGGGCGGGTCGGAGGTTTTCGACGAGATCAGAACGGGACACTCGTCGAGCAGCGTCGGAAATCTTTACCACCTTCTCGCCTCGCAACATTTTATTGCGATAGCAATTATATGGACACTCAAAAGCAGATTTCTGCAGTCGGCGTCGCCGTCGCCGTTGCCGTGAGGTTCCGTATGACGTCAATGGAGATGAAATCGTCGCCGCGCGCCGCCGAACGCTGTATGTGCGAGTGAAAGGGCGCGAGGGACGCGCGCTTTCACGGGGAGTGAACGCACGGCGGAGAACAAACGCGCGTTCTGCGCCGTGCTCCCTTAAGGGCTGCAGAATTAGGCGTCTCTTTCCTCCTTTACAATCACCATATATGTAGAGCAAACGCGCCTTCTTCCGACGCGCGAGAGGCCGTGGGGGAGGGAAGGGAGGCGACGTTTAGCTGTGGCACCAAGTGCCTATTTATATCAGAGGCTCCGGCAACAGTCACCAACGCCGCACGCATTTTGAGCGAACGCGGGCAAAACGCTGACGGCGTCGACAACAGTTCTGCGTGTTGCCGGTGCTGCTGCATGTCCAAGTTTATACAGCTGATAAAGCTAATATCATTACTCCGTATTGCTCTCTACAAATTTGCTATCGCAATTGATGCTTCGCCTTTCAGGTGAAACTTGTCGCGTTTGGCTCTCTATATATGGTTATTGTAAGGCGGAAAGAGACGCTTAATTCTGCAGCCCTTCAGGAAGCACGGCGCAGAACGCGCGTTCGCTCTCCGCAGTGCGTTCGCTCCCCGTGAAAGCGCGCGTCCAGCATACGGTGCGTGGCGACGATTTCAACGCCGTTGACGTCATACGGAACCTCACGGCGACGGCGAAGGCAGAAACCCGCTTTGAGTGTCCATATAATTGCTATCGCCATAAAATGCGATGCGAACGGGACCCGATAACGCTATCGCGTTCCACTCTTAAAGGTGACGCTTAAGCGTCCTCCAGTTTTTGCTCTGCATCGCTGCATATGCGTTCTTAAAGCGTGCAACATACAGAGGTGTTTTTCCTTCTTTTTTGCATTAAGAAATAGAGCCATACAATCATGTATCTTGTTCAAAAGGAGTACATGTTATTATTGCGATAGCAATTATATGGACACTCAAAAGCAGATTTCTGCCGTCGGCGTCGCCGTTGCCGTTGCCGTCGCCGTCGCCGTCGCCGTGAGGTTCCGTATGACGTCAATGGAGATGAAATCGTCGCCGCGCGCCGCCGAACGCTGTATGTGCGAGTGAAAGGGCACGAGGGACGCGCGTTTTCACGGGGAGTGAACGCACGGCGGAGAACAAACGCGCGTTCTGTGCTGTGCTCCCTTAAGGGCTGCAGAAGTAGGCGTCTCTTTCCTCCTTTACCAACACCATATATGTAGAGCAAACGCGCCTTCTTCTGACGCACGAAAGGCCGTGGGGGGGAGGGGGAGGGAAGGGAGGCGACGTTTAGCTGCGGCACCAAGTGCCTATTTATATCAGAGGCTCCAGCAACAGTCACCAACGCCGCACGCATTTTGTGCGAACGCGGGCAAAACGCCGAGGGCGTCGACAACAGTTCTGCGTGTTGCCGGTGTTTAATTTTGAAAATGAAAAGCTGGTTCTAGGCACATTTTTAGATTTTAGAAAAGTTTCCGATCATAACCTGCTACTGAAGAAAATTAGCAGGTATGATTGGTGTCTAGGCAAAGTTCCAATTGATTGGTTCAGTTAGGGCGAAAATTTTAGCCCGCTCCCCTGGGAGAAGCATAAGCCACCTATATAAAGTTTGGTGGCAATAATTGGTGAGTGGGGAGCAGGAGAGGGAACATTAGAGCTTATGTGCATGCAAAGTCAAATATGCGGAGATTAAGTACATCCCTGGCTAAAACGTCCTTAAGCAAGCGCTCGAAAGCTTTATTGACGGGTTAGTCATATGTAGGCAACATTTTAAAGTGGGTCGTTTGATTACATGCAACTGACTTTCTTAATTAAACTGCTCGAACGAAACCACTCCGCTTAATGATGTTTCTCTTCGTCTTCTTGATTTTTGTTTTCATCATGTGAGGTCGCACTTTTCTGCTGTCCTTTTTGTCGTTTTTTTTTTTTTTTCTTGTGGTTTGGGATGTTATGAATAGCCTTCTAGCCGGAGGGCGCCCACCTGTGTCGTTTAAATGCTTACAAGTACGGAATTCCAGTAGGAGAACGCGTAATTGGTCATTACCCATTCTACTAAAGCCACTAACCGACGTTGCCATTGTATTCTGAAGCCCGCGCGCCTGTGATTGTGAAGACAAGGCGGTTCTCACGACTTCGAGAAAATTCCGCAAGAGGGCATATTGGATATTTGAAAGCAGCCCAGGCCGGCCATTAGTGGGAGCCAGCTGTTCACCGGTTCCCGAAAGGGCCGGACGACTTCCCCCTTGCCATCACATTCCGCCTGGCCCGAGTTCCGCCTGGCCCGATTCAACAAAGAGGAGGAGGAGGAGAATGAGGAAAAACATTTATTAAGAGAAAAAAAAAACAACCAGGGCCAAGGTGTGATTATTGGGAGAGCTGGTGCTTCCTTTGGCCAAGCTGTTGTGCCATTTCGTCTCATCGCTTGGACAATGCGTCCTGCGTCCTAGCTTCCGCTTTCCCAGTTTCTGCTGAGAAGCGGCGTGCGAGCTGTTGTGCGAACCTTTTCCCCTCGGAGGGGGAGTTCTACGAAGAGTTCGGACCACCTCACTGGACGTCCATGATATCACCGGTTTTCCTGAAGTATAGGGATCAGGATACAAGCACGCAGCGCCCTCAGCGGTAGTTATAGCGGCTCTGTTGTTGCGCTGCTGATCTCGGGGTCGCGGGTTCAATCCCAGCTGCAGCGGCGGCATTTCGATGAGATCGAAATGCAGGAACGCTCGTTTACTCAGATTTAAATAGGTGCACATTAAATAAGCCCAAGTGTTCGAAATTAATCCGGAGTTCGCGACTACGTGTGCCTCTTCATCGGGTCATGATTTTGGCACTAATCCCCGAAAATTTAATTTAATTTGGGCAACTTCCAGCTCACGGTGAAATTAGCTTCTATGGTCCGTAGCAGAGCAACGAAAGATCAAGTGTGAAAACTGCCACATATTCCACCTTCTCCTTGAAGAAAACTTGGAGCTTCGCCCATGATGCAAAGCAGTGAGGCAATCCCGGCCACGGCGGCCACATTTCTATGGGGGCGAAATTCAAAAACGACCGTATGCCGTGTATGGGGTGCGCGTTAAGGAACCCCAGGGGGTACAAATTATTCCGGAGTCCCCCACTATATACGGCGTACCTCTAAGCCATCTTTCTTTTTATTTATTCAAGAAAGAAACCCACTAAAACCTATTATCTCGTAACTTTCAAAGCTGCAATGAGCGAACAAATGTTGTGCAGAGTTGTTGAGATGCCCCAGCGTCTCCTTCCCTTGTATTGCGCGCTCACGTCTCGTTTACAGGAGATAAAAACGATCACAAGACAGAGAAGCGCCTCTGCTGTTGCGCCGTAAGAGAAGGAAATGTGATAGTCTTCGTAGAAACAAACAGCGCTAAGATCCGGACTCTATAGTGCAGCTTCGTTCACTCGTGAGCTAGCAACGTGATACTACCCTACAAGTTACCTTACAAAAGGAAGTTATACAGACGTACAGACGAGCTGGTAAAACGGTCTCTCCTCAATCTCAATCTCATCAACGCCTTCCTCAAACAGGTGTCGGCACTGAAACCTAGATTTATATACAAAGAAACCAGAAGCAAGAAAGGCCAGGCAGGTTACCCAGACGCACGTCCGGTCTGCTTCTAAGTGCTAGGGTAATTCATGAGAGAAATAATGTAAGGCATGGCTATAGCTCACAACTAGTGCTCTCTCTCCCTTTGTTGCGCTTTTCGACGTGTAATTATGATTATAGAGTATTTCTTTACACGTCGGGATCGCAAAGGAAGTGCCGTAAGTTCGCGCGCGTCGCGGCTTAACATAAACCATGAAAAACGGGAGTGCGGGGAGATGGGGAGGGGGGGGGGGGGCTTAGCATAAATTACATTATCGCGCCTTCTTCTTCTTCCCTCCTTTGTTGGTTTACTTTGTGTTCAAGGAGTACAATCGCCACGACGAGACTTGCATACGCTAAGGTTATATGAAAAAAAAAAGCATGAACGAAATGCTGCTCATAACCTCATGAGCATCTATTCACGACAGCATATATGCTATCGTGCATATTTTACACTGTCACATCGTCCTTTACGGTGATCTTCTATGTATAAGGTGCGCTGAAGTCTTAATATACGTGGGTTTTCTTGAAATCCCCAACCGGAATGAGGCTGTCACTGTCGGGAATTGGACTCGCGACTTTGTGCTCCGCATCAACATGCCCACAGAGCCGCCATGGTGAACCTACTTGTAGGCTACTTTCCGTCCATCTATACACCCTTTTCTCGGCGAGGAGGAACGTAGCCTCGAACCAGCGCGCCGCGCCGCTCTCCTCCTGGCACATGGTATGTGCAGATCACAGTTTTTCCCATCGGCAGCTCGTAACGGTAGTGGTGTCATTCCGAATTAATGCGATTCCAACGCGTTCCGTCTGTGATTGCTGCGATGTCAGATGACTCATGGTCAACGGGCTACCACTGTGCTGTATTGGAAGACTCCGTGGACTCCGCGGACTCCGCCGCTGCGGTTGCGGACAAGCGTCGGCTTTGGATTTGCCAGCATAGACAGAAAGCACTTGACGCTCGAGCTTCGTCGCGTGTATGTTCAAAAGAATTTATTTCCAGTGAAGGCACGGCACAGAACTCGGCACCCACGATCAAACTGGGATAAGGTGAGTATTCGAATCTATGAACACTTAAGTGCCAATGGACGAAGTTAACCATGTCTTCGTGCACGCACATCAAAATTAATCTGTTCAAGTATGTCCTAGGATTATCATGCCTGGCAATGAACGTCCTGGGGGAAGTTGACCGGGAACGTATTGTGAAAACAGTACGTGTGTCCTTTTTTATTTGTAACCACAGCCATGCGTATATCCGTGTCCGACGCCCTTAGTTCACATGGGCTCTCCCGTGCTTCCGAATCTCACCGGCAAGCTGTCTGACCGATGTCACGCATCGCACGCTGTATTTCTTCACAACAAAAAATGTTGCGGAGAGTAGTTGCTCGTTTTCAAGCTCATTCGAGTCGGCTTGATGCCTTTGCACAGGCACCACTCGACACCCAAGAGTGCGCATATTCTTTCAACGCGTCGCGTGCGTCTGGTTGATCGCGGCCCATTCGCGGCCACTTTCACCAGGTCGATTTATCGCAAAGGCCGTATTAATGACCCTTTCGGCCGAGTTAATTCTCTTACAGCTCTTTATTTTGTAACAATCAATCAATCAATCAATCATCGAGTTTATTTACATCGTGTAGATGTGGGCAAACATTGGCAAAAGAGCGAAACAATTCGCTTGAAGAATGCCCAAGCCCCTTATACAAGCCACACAACAGCAGCGTACAAGCTTATTATATACATGGAAGATGGATAATGTACGTATGTCAATTTACAGTTTCTGAGAATGTAACAAATAACGTTGATGCCCAGGTGCCAGGTAAACATTGCTTACAAAATCGTACCACGAGAATTTCAGGGGCCCGAAAGATAGCAAAGCGCGTTTCCTCGGAGCGTCACTGGTTGACTGGATTGGGATGCACGACGGTGCGGCACACCGTATGGCACACAGGGACAACTCTGATTGTTGTCACCTGAGTGATACCTTAATATAATTCAAGGCTAGACATACCATAATAACACGTTGCACCTATGTTACGTATCGGCAACGTTCACACTTGACTCGCCTCCTATTTTTATCGCGGGTAGATCAGTGGCAGCACTTCTAGACCCGTCGCCGTTCTATAATGCCGCTATATTGAAGCTCCAAGCTTAGTAACGACACGGTCAGAAGTTTCCAAATCGCAAAAACTTGTTGAGACCTCTCCAACTTGCCACTCGTCATCAACAGCACGTTCGCTGTGCATCCTCAAGCGCGCTCCCACATACCAGCTTGGCGCCGGACAATAGATAGCGCTGTGATCGCAAAGCAGCGGCCCCCTCGATAGAACATTCGATAGATAGATAGATAGATAGATAGATAGATAGATAGATAGATAGATAGATAGATAGATAGATAGATAGATAGATAGATAGATAGATAGATAGATAGATAGATAGATAGATAGATAGATAGATAGATAGATAGATAGATAGATAGATAGATAGATAGATAGATAGATAGATAGATAGATAGATAGATAGATAGATAGATAGATAGATAGATAGATAGATAGATAGATAGATAGATAGATAGATAGATAGATAGATAGATAGATAAAGCTGCACTGGAAAAAGTACTTTCAATCGTTTTGATCTATTTAGTGGGGAAACCAACGGCACCTTTTCCTTGCATTCATTAACGAAACAAGTTATAAATTCGATGAAAGTAAAGATAGCCAGTCCGTGGCGTGCACGTGAGCGAGTTACAGCCTGCACAGCGGTATTTAACATCGACGGTGATGGGGCACTAAACAAATTAATAGTGAAGACATTTGATGTTCTCCAGCACATCAGTAAAGTTTGTACCTAAAACATTTTTCACAAATTATGGGGCTTTACGTGCCAAAACCACGATCTGATTATGAGGCACGCCATAGTGGGGACTCCGGAATAATTTCGACCACCTGGTTTTCTTTAACGCACACCTAAATCTAAGTACACGGGTGTTTTCGCATTTCGCCCCCATCTAAATGCGGCCGCCGGAGCCGGGATTCGATCCCGCGACCTCGTGCTCAGCAGCCCAATACCATAGCCACTGAGCAACCACGGCGGGTAAAGTTTGTACCTCTCTGATTACAAATTGAATGAGAAAGAATTTCGGAAATTTATATGGGTACAGTGTTCCGACTAATAAAATTATGGAGATCCGACGCCCACACTTGGAATCTAGGGGGAGCGAAAATTTAGTCAAGCGGTCTGCAATTATAGCGGTACAACAAACAGCGACGCGTCCAACTATGTACACTTTCTTCCTCTGCAAACGTGCATTTGAAAGGTATCGTCATCAATGTCTTTCAAGATGTGTTTAATCCTTTCTTGCTCGGTCATGGACGGATTCAGGCGCTTGCACAAGTCTATGACGTCTTCTGTGTAGCTTGTAAAATTTTCGCCTTGCTGCTGCGCACGTCCGCGGAGGCGCTGCTCGGCGCGGAGCTTGCGCACGGCAGGGCGGTCGAACACTTCTGCGAAGCGTTTCTTGAACGCACTTCATGTAGCGAAGTCGGACTCACGGTTGTGGTACCACAGGCTTGCGACGTCTTTGAGATATAACGACACATGTTGTAATTGCGGCGGGTCATCCCACTTATTGTGGCCGCTCACCTTTTGAAACGTCGCCAGCCAACCTTCCACATCGTGGTCATCTGTTCTACTAAAGAAAATGTCACAGTTTCGCCCTAAGGGCGAAGCAATGAATGCGATAGCAACACAGCAATGTCATACGCAGTAAGGTGAGCGGCTTTGGTACAATATGAAATTGTAGTAAACATGAGCTGATTAAGTAAGCAGGTGTGCAGCGCCGTAAGTAGACCGACATGAAGAGAGACTCGATGACCACGAGAAGGCGCGTGTTGAAACGGTGGTGTTGATGAGAAGCGCTTCCCTTGGGCACGCGCGTGCGAAGGGACCGCACCGTGAGCGCGCACTGCCGATCCGGGCAGCATTGCATGTGTAGCGTGCGTTTGGAAAATGGGGCCCACTATTACTAACTGAATGAACAAGCGTGGTGTGAGCGCGCACAAACAAACATGAATAGATCACACTAAAGACTGCAGACAAACGACAGTCAAAACTCTGGCAGCAAGCGCATATGCCGCGCGGACGAGGTACGTGCGGTCTATCGCTTCAACGGAAACTGAGCGGCGAATGCACGGCGCATAAAGGTCAGAGCCGTGTGGAGATAATAAACGGTGCGGGCGAGCAACGAGCGCGGTTGTTGGCAGAGTGGAAGTGCGCCCCCCCCCCCCCCCCCCCCGCTCCCTCCGGCGCTGCTTCCCGCTTCCTAGCTTGCGCGTGGGAGATTGAGTGCGTTCGCTCTCCGTGATAGCGCGCGTCCCCGCACGCTTCCGCTAGGGCATACGGCGCGCGGCGAATATTTTATCTATAGGTAACCTCACGGCGACGGCGACGACGACGGCAGAAATCCGGTTGAAGTGTCCATATATAAAAGGGAGGGTCGCACTGGCGCAGCGCGCCGATTACGAAGACCTGCGGAGATTGGGCGACGGCTTCTTGGGGTGGTTTCGTCAGGCAGTGTCGGGGCAGGTGGTAGTGTCCGAATTCTGAGTTCCAGGTTTGCAGACCCCGCACCTCCACGACTTTGGAAGGGGGTTTATTAACGTTGGACGTCAGGCGGAAGGGTTCCACGACGGGCACAAAGACAGTCTCAGCCGGCGTCAACAGCTCGCGATCTGCGCTCGCACCTCTAGCCAAGAAAGTGTCCCACTGCTGCGTGCGTCGCTTCATCCCCGCTACACATGCAATGTTTATCCACGTATAGGTCGCAACTGTATTCTCATGCAATTTTCATATTGACGCAATACACCTCTCACAAGCTATGCCGAAGGGCAAACTTCAGTTCAGGCGTATGCACGCTGTGAGACGCCTATACGCAGCGATATCGTGAGGATGGAAGCGAGGTGTGATGCTTGTGTAAAGGGAGCAATGGTGATCACAGGTGTGTGCACAGTGAAGTACGACACATATCTAGCTTTGGTGCCTCTTGTTGATAGTAATATACTCATCGATACCAAATATCTTTTTCCCGTGTTATAATCTTAATTTGAATTTTGTCTGTTTTCCTTCTTATTTGTGCATGTCTTGTCGATCCTCCCTTCTGCAATGTACATATGCACCTTGAAGGTAAACGAAATAAATGTATAAAAAATTTAAAAGTTGTGGCGCTGTGGCACATGTTTATTTAGGAAGATTGGCCAAGAAAGGGCCCACACCCAGTGGCTGATACCGAATGGTTAAATAAGATCAAGCAAATAAAAGAATCCGCTTCGTATAATGCGATGATGTTATGTGTTATGATGTTTTATGTAGTTTTTACATTTTTTATTACGTTGTACGCTTAACTAGAACTACGTTGTGAGTCAGCATAAAAAGGTTACGTCAACCCGTTAGCTGGTACTTGCATTCGCCGCACCTATAACCTTGGCAAATATCTACACAAATTTCAATCCACCGACATACCGGTTGCTGAAGCAGCGAACAGCAGACAAAATGTGGCTGCGAGAATAAAATAGCGCCCTGGATGTCGGTAAACTGCGTCGACTGCTATTTTTGCCACCTCCTCAATCCAATAATCTTGGCGCATATCGTTTCACTGGGTTTCACTGGATTTCACTGGGGTTTCACATGCGAAAACCGTGATCTTATTATGAGGCACGCCTTATAGTGGGGGGCCCCGGAATAAATTTGACCACCTGGGGTGATTTAACATGAACCCAATGCATGGGACACGGGCGTTTTTGCATTGCGGTGCCTTCGGAATGCGGCCGCATTTCGATGGGGCCGTAATGTCACTATACAGCTACCGCGGTGGGCAAGTTCCTCCAATGAAATTCCATGCTCGAAATAAACCTTACTGTCAAGTAGTGGAACAATTTCAGATATTATGTGCTCCGGCGGGCTTACATTTTGAACACTAAAACGCAATGTATGCTTTATTGTACTGTTCAACTGACTGCTTTACTTAGATATTTGGAAACATAGTCAGGAATTAGGGACATTATAAAGTATGGCGCTTCCCCGGGATGACGTACATACATCCGAATGCAACGAAGTGCGGAAATTGTGAAAAAAAATCTAAATTGTGGCGCATTTCCTAACTTAGCCTCAATCTCAATGTCGTACGGCGCAGGTCACACTCCTCACCGTACCTATTTAGTTCAAGGCGGGCCCGTCAGCTTTCGACTAAATATGTTTTCTTCTTGTCTTTATCTTGCCTGAATTGTTCCTTTTCGTTTTTTTCTTTTTGTGAATGCCGTGCTCCACAACAAATTTGTTGCCAGGCATGCATCCTCGTGTGCAACTATTGAGCGGAATCATGGTAAAAAAAAAAAAAGCGCGCGGCGCATTGTAGTCGAACCAGCGCGCTCGGCTTTACCTTTCGAAGCCCGGTCGTTGAAACTGCGTGGCGCGTACAATCGCTTTGACTCACGAACAGGTTTGCATATGCTCGTCTGCTGTTGATCTTGGTACTGTAGTTCCGTAACAGCTTTTCAGTCGTCAAGGTCAACTGCCGCTTCGAATTCAATGAGGCTCGAGACTGAGAAGCTTGTAAAATCCTCGAACACTCAGATGAATGCTGCAGATCCTACGCAAATTGTTGTTTTCTTTGTGAGGTTGCTCCAGATCCGGATGGTTTCCATATCCTTCGATACTTCTATCCCGCATTCAATCCGAAAGTTCTATGCACAAAAATTGGTTGCCCTCATGCGTGACGTGCAGCTGGGTGTAACCTATTTCTGCCGGCAATTTCCGGTCGGATGCCTCTGCATTATGTAGCTTCCCTATAAAAAATTGCCGCGTATCTACGTGCTTCGCTGCAAATGTCGTCGAAAGACGATAGTCTTCTGCCGCCGTACTACATGAGTGCTGGTCTGATCCGCGGCCACCCGTGATGCTGTTCTCTACCATTTCCGTCCTGCATGATAAATGCAATGGAGGTTTGTTTGAACAGATTTCATTTACCGCATTATTTCATCAAGCGGCCATTTATGTTTTGCCCTGCCTCAGACAGCGCTTCCTTTATGTTGAATCGGCCGCATCTGGCTGGCATTGATAAAATTGAGGAGGCGCTGCGTGAGACATGGACGCCATCTGGCAATACATCGGGAAACATGAGCTTGTGCAGAGGGTTTCTTCCTCCATGGCAGAGGGCGCTCGTCGGCGCGCAGTCGGGGAACGTCGTTCGTCGACGTGCATAGCATGGCATTTTCAGCGCAGCTTAAGAAACTAGGGTCTTTAGAGTTACGTATCTATATTTTCTATTAAAGGAACACACCTCCTAATACTTACCTAGTGATGTTGCGCCTCAGATATGCGTAATATTTACTTTGTGATCGATAACGTTCACAAGTATGAACAGCCGTACCAGTTTAAGTAGTGTGGGCGGTAAGCAAGTGGTCCAACTTTGGCCGGGTGGCTGAATCGGGTGACAGACAGACACACAGACAGACCAAATTTTCAGCGTTTAAGTTCCCCAAGAAAGACTATCGTCTTTAAAAATCTAAGGACACCTAAGCACTTCTTATAGCAGTTGTGAATGCCAAAGCATTGATGTCCAATTGAACGGCGCTGAGCGGTCCTGCGAGTTTTGCGTTGCGAGGAATGTACCATATGTGCTGCATGAGCCAGCAAGCAGCAGCGGCCTGTGTGCCTACGCCGCATGCCAGCCACGTGGCGATGCCCACAGGGCGATGCCCACTAACCCTCACGCAACACCTAGCCCTAACGCGCAGCAGGTGTTCCCTTTCTGCCGCTCTGCCAGCGCCTCCTAGATAGCACAAAGTCTGTACACTTCGATCCATGGCGTCATGCTACCTTGCCCGACGGCATGCATCTGATGGGGATGCTCCCGAGTAAGCCGCAGTGATTTTGACGCCACCGCTTTCGTCACGCTGGGCTTGACAGTGGAAATTTCGGTCCAGGAGAATAACGTCATAAGGAAGAGTGCAAAGCCTGCTGTCTAGGAGTGCTTGGCTCTGCTCCGTTGAGGCGCGTTCGTGCCGAGAGCGAGGGTGACGTGGCGTGGCTGGCGTGGCGGCGATGCCCTCCCATCACGCAACACATCGGTGCTGGCAAGGCAGCAGGTGTTCCCTTTCGCCTGCTCTGCTCCATCGGGGCGCGGCTCGTGACATGGCGTCGCAGCCAATGGCAATGCGAGTGTAGGTGCTGTTTCGCTGCTGCAGACAACAGACGCCGGCTTTTCGCTCAATGGCCATTTGACGCTATATCGCGTCAAAAAGGGGGCAGTTAGCCCTAAGCGAAGCACTGAAAAGCGATAGCGAGAGTTGCGCTGAAGGCACCTCATAAAGCTCGCATGATGAGAGCACCGCCAGTGGCGCTGCAGGTGTCACAGCTACCTGATTAATCAAGCAGTTTCGGTGACTATTTGTCACCACCCCGTTTCAAAGGGGATGCCATTAACTCATCATCATCATCTCAATGGTAGACGAGATGAGACCGAAGGAAACCCTCGGCGTTCGTCAGCGCCCAAAGAAAGGGTCAGATAGATTTACGTTGAATTTTACTTTCTACGCTTAGACCACGGTGTGGTTTGAGCGAATGGTGAAGTTGCACCACGGTGTGAATGCGCCATGTGGGATCTAGCTTGCACACAGCTGCTCAGCAGGAACGCTAGTGCGTGCGCGCATGGCGCTCATGCGTGCAGGGGAAGCCC
>NC_051157.2:25654541-25828550 GCF_013339745.2 Dermacentor silvarum
AATTGCGTTGGAATAGGCAGCATCGCGATAAGCTTCTTAATATCGGACTCCATGTCAGCTATTAGAAGTTACATGCAAGGGTAGGCAGGCCCACGAGCCTCCGAAATACTGAGCGAACCGGCTGGCAAAGTTACGCTTATCTGGATGCCGGCCCACTGTGGGAATGGCGGGAACGAAATGGCCCACTGTGCTGCCCGAGAATTAATTAACCGGACGGTGGAGGCATGTCCGGGACCACTACCAGGTGGAACGACACCAAGTCACAGCTACAATGAAATCCGCCTTTTTCATTTTCCTGTGCTGCCCTCTGCCATACGCCACCGGAAACGTTTGGTAGGGTGCTGGGGCTTTCGCCGGTTGATTTGTGAACCTGCGCCTTGTTGCGTGCGCATCGGGTTGTGCATTTCGTGGATCGCGAATAATTATAATGGCTTCTGCGGGGCAGCATGTCGCTCCTGGAAGCCATGTAGCACTCACCAACTATATATAGGGTGAGCAGGCGTGATAGCGCTGTTTTGTTTATAGTGTGGCCACGGCCGCTCGATGAAACGCGTGCGCTTCATCGAGCGGCCGTGGTGTGGCCTATAAAGGTACGCTGAGTACCCTTTGCCGGCGCGGCTGCTTTGGAGTTTGTTGTCGCTGACTCCTGCACTTGCACCTCGCTTTTCTTTCAATTTTTTGCACATTCTTTAGATATTTTGCATAAATAAGAAGTATTCGAGCGCGCAGCCTTCCGCGTCGGATTTATACAAAGCGGTGCGCTTGTTTACATCGACATCTACAGTCACAGATCGTTGTTAGCGTCAAAAATTGGGAGAAGGTGCATCGCTGATATGAAAAAAAAATGTCAAAATGTCGAATAAAACACACATACCTGCTCATATGAGCCGCGTTATTCCCCCGTGAGACGAGTCAGTATGAGCGCCTGAGCTACTCAACGGCGATCGACTGTGATCCAGTTACAAATATCGGGCTGTTAATTTATTACTGATTCTCGCTTTTCTTTAACTTCATCATACTTAGTTTGCGTGTGTCATAAAGCATTATTAGAGAAAAATGTGCTCACATAAGCGATAATTTAAAGGCCGTGTTGTTCTCCCGCAAAAACGCGGATGCCATCGCTGACACCGTTGGTATATAACTGAGCGAGGCGGCTTGTTTATTGCTGCTGTACCGAATGTACCGTCTCTTGTTCGCGTTTGACGCAGAGATAAACAGTACATCTCAGGAATTAAAAAATGCATGAGCATACCAACACGTACAAACCGACCCATCTACGTTGCGAATACGAGCGGCAGCCTACGGGAACGGTGACCTACAGATGTTGGCACAGCCGTTGGGCACAGCGCTGTGTCGCCGCTTGCAGATTATTGTGTACGCGCCGTGCGAAGCGAAGAGTAGTTTATTTCAAATCGCTAAGGCCAGAACTGAAGTATAAAAGCAGTCTCCTTCGTCCTAACTTGCTTACTTTTCAGTACAGGTCCGCCGGTAGCGGGTGCACGAACTCGACGGAGCCAGGCCTAAGCTTCGCTGAAATCAACATTGGCTCAAACTTCATGTGCACGGCTTGAGAGGTTCGAAGCCTTGCGCATTTCAACCTTTCAACTTCGTAGGCACGTTTTGACTCACATTGAGCGCGATTATTTATATATACCAACGAAGGCGTTGCGGCTATCGCGTTATCGGTTCGACGGCCTATCGCGCGGGTTTCGGTCGAACGATGGTATAAGGACGGTGATTTTATCGGTGCAGTCGACAAGATAGCCCGTCGCAGTACCAAAGCCAGTCTTACGCTACGCACACTTTCAGTACTGCACTGACGTCGAGCTACCAGTGGAGTTACAACGCGGTACACGGCACGAGTTATCAGTAGAGCGTGTCCGAGCGCTTTTTTTTTTTTTTTTTCGGGGGACGTTTCCCTGAGATGGGGCCGCACGGCCGCGCGCGCGACCCTTCCAAAACGTTTCGCGACTAATCCGCCAGGGCAGAGCGCATGCGCCGTCGGGCCGTGAAAAATGCGGATTGTCACCGCGTGCAGGGAGGACCAGCTGATATATCCACCACCGGATTATTCCCTTGTTAGAATGCAAACCACGGATCTCCGCGGGGCGCAAACATGTACTGTGATGTCCCCAAAATTCTATCCTATCTATTTACCCTTTTCGCGGAGCAGTTTGTTTTAGAGAAACGAGATGGCGCTCACGGCGGCGCGCCATACCTCTCCTCAGCGACCGCGCACGAATACGAAACCATTGCCGCTTCTACCTTGCTTCTGTGCGATCAGTTGTCGGAAATGCAACTGAGTTTTCGCTAACACACTGTGCTCCAATCATGCTAGATTGAATCATTTGGATTGAAGACGTGTGCAGTAGTTGGCTGCAAAAATAGTGACTGGCATGTTAAGGAATAGAATTAATCAGTGTGGCCAAGTTCGCGGACCACTGCGGCAACTGTCCGAACGTGTTACCGGCACTTCGTGATGTACGGATACAGAAATTTTCTCATCCGCCAGCCTTGTATCGCTAACCTTCAAAGAAAGGGCTTCATCCCCAGAACGTCGGCAAGAGAGAGTACCGCTCGTTAAACAATGACAAAGGGAGTGAGTAGCGTCGCTTCCTGTCATAGTAAGTTTCGCGCACATTATCTATACACATCTGTCCCAAATGGCAGGAAAACTTGCGCCCACTCTATTGCCGACGTATCAAGAATAGTGAGTTGGTGCACACTTGAATATATGCGCAGTGTATACACACAATAAATGACGGACTGCACCTATGGCGCACAAATGGTCGAAGCTGAATGTTTCGTGACGGTCCACAAGAGTAAGCGAGTTACCAGCAGTAATGTATATATTTGCTACAAGGTATTACAATGTACAAAACAGCTACGTTTCAAGCCTTGTGCGCAGCAAGAACAAATCTATCGGAACTGAGCACACCCACGAGCGATTAGGCAGAAAATAATCCGATAGTGGCCGCACCGAGGAACTTCACTAAGTCAGAAACTGACAAGCCACTGGTTCAAAATATTTGCCGAATAAAGAACAAAGAGCAAAACACACTAATCCTGACTGAATTCATAATCGGAAAGCTTGGATAGCTTGGAATACATATTTAGCCCCGCTTTTAGAACAAGCACCATATACGCTGCTTGCGCCGTTTGAACATAGCTTAATCAGCTCCGAAAGCGCTTTTGCATGTTCTCTGAAACTGTGATCAAAGCTTCGTGCCGTCCACCTAGTCACCGCCTACGATATCTCCGAAAACAGAGGTTTTCTAAGCCGCGCCAGCGTCATACACTTCCATTGTAAACAAGGAGGCAACGGAGGCAGTTGAGGCAAGCAATGGACGCGTCACCACGTGATCAAACATGGCAGCGCCCACGGGATCGCCGGGAAAAGGGTCAGTTCAAAGGCGACTATAATTCAAAATGCAAATATTGCGATACAGATCCAGCTGATCAGCATCATATTCTATGGGGTTGCAGGAATAATCCTCCCCCAAGAAATCTCCTGTGGCAATCTCCCTCACAGGAGGCGTGGGACTCCGTCTAAAATCTAACCCTCAAACCCAAGCCGGGCTGGCGGACTGGGTGGCGAAGGTCACGGCCAGCTGGATGCCACTCTAGCCTCCTCTGCCTGACCTCGGCTCTCCCCTCCCTCTCCCCTTGTCTTCAATAAACTTTATTTCCTCCTAATGCGTTTTGGACACGCGCGCGCGTCGGGGCAATAGCAAACAATTAATAAAATAATAAAAAAGGTGCTAGGCTCTTCACATTTTAATATAAGACGACTTGTATTGCCCCTGGAAAAACTTTTTCCCCGCAATGCATTTCTGCTTAAAAGTGAAGCCAACTTAAAGGGGATCGGTGTAAGGTTGGTTTTTGTAAGGTGGCTTTACCACGTTCTGTGTTCCAGTGAGTCCACCTGAAAGAAAAAAAAAATGTCGCTGTTTCACCCGAAAGGAGAAGCATCAATTGCGATAGCAAATTAGTAGAGAGCTATATGGAGTAAGGATAGTACTTTTATCAGCTGTATAAACTTGGACATGCAGCAGCACCAGCAACGCGCAAACTGTTGTCGACGCCGTCAGTGTTTTGCCCGCGTTCGCACCGAACGCACGCGGCGTTGGTGACTATTGCCATCGCCTCTGGGGGCGGCTCGGAGGTTTTCGACGAGATCAGAACGGGACACTCGTCGAGCAGCGTCGGAAATCTTTACCACCTTCTCGCCTCGCAACATTTTATTGCGATAGCAATTATATGGACACTCAAAAGCAGATTTCTGCAGTCGGCGTCGCCGTCGCCGTCGCCGTGAGGTTCCGTATGACGTCAATGGAGATGAAATCGTCGCCGCGCGCCGCCGAACGCTGTATGTGCGAGTGAAAGGGCGCGAGGGACGCGCGCTTTCACGGGGAGTGAACGCACGGCGGAGAACAAACGCGCGTTCTGCGCCGTGCTCCCTTAAGGGCTGCAGAATTAGGCGTCTCTTTCCTCCTTTACAATCACCATATATGTAGAGCAAACGCGCCTTCTTCCGACGCGCGAGAGGCCGTGGGGGAGGGAAGGGAGGCGACGTTTAGCTGTGGCACCAAGTGCCTATTTATATCAGAGGCTCCGGCAACAGTCACCAACGCCGCACGCATTTTGAGCGAACGCGGGCAAAACGCTGACGGCGTCGACAACAGTTCTGCGTGTTGCCGGTGCTGCATGTCCAAGTTTATACAGCTGATAAAGCTAATATCATTACTCCGTATTGCTCTCTACAAATTTGCTATCGCAATTGATGCTTCGCCTTTCAGGTGAAACTTTTATTGCGATAGCAATTATATGGACACTTCAACCGGATTTCTGCCGTCGGCGTCGCCGTCGCCGTCCTTGTCGCCGTCGCCGTCATCGTCGCCGTCGCCGTCGCCGTGAGGTTCCGTATAGATAAAATCTTCGCCGCGCGCATGCCCGAGCGGAAGCGTGCGGGGACGCGCGCTATCACGGAGAGCGAACGCACTCATCTCCCACGCGCAAGCTAGGAAGCGGGAAGCCAGCGCCGGAGGGAGCGGGGGGGGGGGGGGCGCACTTCCACTCTGCCAACAACCGCGCTCGTTGCTCGCCCGCACCGTTTTATTGCGATAGCAATTATATGGACACTCAAAAGCAGATTTCTGCCATCGGCGTCGCCGTCGCCGTCGGCGTGAGGTTCCGTATGACGTCAATGGAGATGAAATCGTGGCCGCGCGCCGCCGAACGCTGTATGTGCGAGTGAAAGGGCGCGAGGGACGCGCTCTTTCACGGGGAGTGAACGCACGGCGGAGAACAAACGCGCGTTCTGCGCCGTGCTTCCTTAAGGGCTGCAGAAGTAGGCGTCTCTTTCCTCCTTTACAATCACCATATATGTAGAGCAAACGCGCCTTCTTCAGACGCGCGAGAGGCCGTGGGGGAGGGGGAAGGAAGGGACGCGACGTTTAGCTGCGGCACCAAGTGCCTATTTATATGAGAGGCTCCAGCAACAGTCACCAACGCCGCACGCATTTGAGCTAACGCGGGCAAAACGCCGATGGCGTCGACAACAGTTCTGCGTGTTGTTGCTACCAAAGCCGCTCACCTTACTTCGTATGACATTGCTGTGTTGCTATCGCATTCATTGCTTCGCCCTTAGGGCGAAACTGTGACATTTTCTTATCTCCACACGGCTCTGACCTTTATGCGCCGTGCATTCGCCGCTCAGTTTCCGTTGAAGCGATAGACCGCACGTACCTTCGCCCGCTGCGGCATATGCGCTTGCTGCCAGAGTTTTGACGGTCGTTGTCTGCAGTCATTTAGTGTGATCTATTCATGTTTGTTTGTGCGCGCTCACACCACGCTTGTTCATTCAGTTAGTAATAGTCGGGCCACATTTTCCTACGCACGCTACACATGCAATGCTGCCCGGATCGGCAGTGCAGCGCTACAGGTGGGTTCCTTCGCACGTGCTGCCCACGGGAAGCGCTTCTCATCAACACCACCGTTTCACACGCGCATTCTCGTGGTCATCGAGTCTCTCTTCATGTCGGTCTACTTACGGCGCAGCACATCTGCTTACTTAATCAGCTCATGTTTACTACAATTCATATTGCTACCAAAGCCGCTCACCTTACTTCGTATGACATTGCTGTGTTGCTATCGCATTCATTGCTTCGCCCTTAGGGCGAAACTGTGACATTTTTTTATATAATTACGCATTTGGTGTCGCAGCTAAACGTCGCCTCCCCTCCCTCCCTCCCGTCCGCCCATGGCCTTTCGCGCGATGGAAGAAGTCGCGTTTGCTCTCTATATATGGTGATTGTAAAGGCGGAAAGAGACGCTTAATTCTGCAGCCCTTCAGGAAGCACGGCGCAGAACGCGCGTTCGCTCTCCGCCATGCGTTCGCTCCCCGTGAAAGCGCGCGTCCAGCATACGGTGCGTGGCGACGATTTCAACGCCGTTGACGTCATACGGAACCTCACGGCGACGGCGAAGGCAGAAACCCGCTTTGAGTGTCCATATAATTGCTTATCGCCATAAAATGCGATGCGAACGGGACCCGATAACGCTATCGCGTTCCACTCTTAAAGGCGACGCTTAAGCGTCCTCCAGTTTTTGTTCTGCATCGCTGCATATGCGTTCTTAAAGCGTGCAACATACAGAGGTGTTTTTCCTTCTTTTTTGCATTAAGAAATAGAGCCATACAATCATGTATCTTGTTCAAAAGGAGTACATGTTATTTAATTTTGAAAATGAAAAGCTGGTTCTAGGCACATTTTTAGATTTTAGAAAAGTTTCCGATCATAACCTGCTACTGAAGAAAATTAGCAGGTATGATTGGTGTGTAGGCAAAGTTCCAATTGATTGGTTCAGTTAGGGCGAAAATTTTAGCCCGCTCCCCTGGGAGAAGCATAAGCCACCTATATAAAGTTTGGTGGCAATAATTGGTGAGTGGGGAGCAGGAGCGGGAACATTAGAGCTTATGTGCATGCAAAGTCAAATATGCGGAGATTAAGTACATCCCTGGCTAAAAGGTCCTTAAGCAAGCGCTCGAAAGCTTTATTGACGGGTTAGTCATATGTAGGCAACATTTTAAAGTGGGTCGTTTGATTACATGCAACTGACTTTCTTAATTAAACTGCTCGAACGAAACCACTCCGCTTAATGATGTTTCTCTTCTTCTTCTTGATTTTTGTTTTCATCATGTGAGGTCGCATTTTTCTGCTGTCCTTTTTGTCGTTTTTTTTTTCTTGTGGTTTGGGATGTTATGAATGGCCTTCTAGCCGGAGGGCGCCCACCTGTGTCGTTTAAATGCTTACAAGTACGGAATTCCAGTAAGAGAACGCGTAATTGGTCATTACCCATTCTACTAAAGCCACTAACCGACGTTGCCATTGTATTCTGAAGCCCGCGCGCCTGTGATTGTGAAGACAAGGCGGCTCTCACGACTTCGAGAAAATTCCGCAAGAGGGCATATTGGATATCTGAAAGCAGCCCAGGCCGGCCATTAGGGGGAGCCAGCTGTTCACCGGTTCCCGAAAGGGCCGGACGACTTCCCCCTTGCCATCACATTCCGCATGGCCCGAGTTCCGCCTGGCCCGATTCAACAAAGAGGAGGAGGAGGAGAAGGAGGAAAAACATTTATTAAGAGAGAGAAAAAAAAAACAAGCAGGGCCAAGGTGTGATTATTGGGAGAGCTGGTGCTTCCTTTGGCCAAGCTGTTGTGCCATTTCGTCTCATCGCTTGGACAATGCGTCCTGCGTCCTAGCTTCCGCTTTCCCAGTTTCTGCTGAGAAGCGGCGTGCGAGCTGTTGTGCGAACCTTTTCCCCTCGGAGGCGGAGTTCTACGAAGAGTTCGGACCACCTCACTGGACGTCCATGATATCACCGGTTTTCCTGAAGTAGGGATCAGGATACAAGCATGCAGCGCCCTCAGCGGTAGTTATAGCGGCTCTGGTGTTGCGCTGCTGGTCTCGGGGTCGCGGGTTCGATCCCAGCTGCAGCGGCGGTATTTCGATGAGATCGAAATGCAGGAACGCTCGTTTACTTAGATTTAAATAGGTGCACATTGAATAAGCCCAAGTGTTCGAAATTAGTCCGGAGTTCGCGACTACGTGTGCCTCCTCATCGGGTCATGATTTTGGCACTAAACACCTAAAATTTAATTTAATTTGAGCAACTTCCAGCTCACGGTGAAATTAGCTAAATGTGGCCGGCCACGGCGGCCACGTTTTTATGGGGGCGAAATGCAAGAACGACCATGTGCCGTGAATGGGGTGCGCGTTAAGGAACCCCAGGGGGGTCCAAATTATTCCGGAGTCCCCCACTATATACGGCGTACCTTTAAGCCATCTTTCTTTTTATTTATTCAAGAAAGAAACCCACTAAAACCTATTATCTCGTAACTTTCAAAGCTGCAATGAGCGAACAAATGTTGTGCAGGGTTGTTGAGATGCGCCAGCGTCTCGTTGCCTTGTATTGCGCGCTCACGTCTCGTTCACAGGAGATCAAAACGATCGCAAGACAGAGAATCTCCTCTGCTGTTGCGCCGTAAGAGAAGGAAATGTGATAGTCTTCGTAGAAACAAACAGCGCTAAGATCCGGACTCTATAGCGCGGCTTCGTTCACTCGTGAGCTAGCAACGTGATACTACCCTATAAGTTACCTTACAAAAGGAAGTTATACAGACGTACAGACGAGCTGGTAACACGGTCTCTCCTCAATCTCAATCTCATCAACGCCTTCCTCAAACAGGTGTCGGCACTGAAACCTAGATTTATATACAAAGAAACCAGAAGCAAGAAAGGCCAGGCAGGTTACCCAGACGCACGTCCGGTCTGCTTCTAAGCGCTAGGGTAATTCATGAGAGAAATAATGGAAGGCATGGCTATAGCTCACAACTAGTGCTCTCTCTCCCTTTGTTGCGCTTTTCGACGTGTAATTATGATTATAGAGTATTTCTTTACACGTCGGGGTCGCAAAGGAAGTGCCGTAAGTTCGCGCGCGTCGCGGCTCAACATAAACCATGAAAAACGGGAGTGCGGGGAGATGGGGAGGGGGGAGGGGGGCTTAGCATAAATTACATTATCGCGCCTTCTTCTTCTTCCCTCCTTTGTTGGTTTACTTTGTGTTCAAGGAGTACAATCGCCACGACGAGACTTGCATACGCTAAGGTTATATGAAAAAAAAAAAAAGCATGAACGAAATGCTGCTCATAACCTCATGAGCATCTATTCACGACAGAATATATGCTATCGTGCATATTTTACACTGTCACATCGTCCTTTACGGCGATCTTCTATGTATAAGGTGCGCTGAAGTCTTAATATACGTGGGTTTTCTTGAAATCCCCAACCTGAATGAGGCTGTCACTGTCGGGAATTGGACTCGCGACTTTGTGCTCCGCATCAACATGCCCACAGAGCCGCCATGGTGAACCTAACTTGTAGGCTACTTTCCGTCCATCTATACACCATTTTCTCGGCGAGGAGGAACGTAGCCTCGAACCAGCGCGCCGCGCCGCTCTCCTCCTGGCACATGGTATGTGCAGATCACAGTTTTTCCCATCGGCAGCTCGTAACGGTAGTGGTGTCATTCCGAATTAATGCGATTCCAACGCGTTCCGTCTGTGATTGCTGCGATGTCAGATGACTCATGGTCGACGGGCTACCACTGTGCTGTATTGGAAGACTCCGCGGACTCCGCCGCTGCGGTTGCGGACAAGCGTCGGCTTTGGATTTGCCAGCATACACAGAAAGCACTTGACGCTCGAGCTTCGTCGCGTGTATGTTCAAAAGAATTTATTTCCAGTGAGGGCACGGCGACGGACTCGGCACCCACGATCAAACTGGGATAAGGTGAGTATTCGAATCGATGAACACTTAAGTGCCAATGGACGAAGTTAACCATGTCTTCGTGCACGCACATCAAAATTATTCTGTTCAAGTGTGTCCTAGGATTATCATGCCTGGCAATGAACGTCCTGGGAGAAGTTGACCGGGAACGTATTGTGAAAACAGTACGTGTGTCCTTTTTTATCTGTAACCACAGCCATGCGTATACCCGTGTCCGACGCCCTTAGTTCACATGGGCTCTCCCGTGCTTCCGAATCTCACCGGCAAGCTGTCTGACCGATGCCACGCATCGCACGCTGTATTTCTTCACAACAAAAACGTTGTTGCGGAGAGTAGTTTCTCGTTTTCAAGCTCATTCGAGTCGGCTTGATGCCCTTGCACAGGCACCTCTTGACACCCAAGAGTACGCATATTCTTTCAACGCGTCGCGTGCGTCTGGTTGATCGCGGCCTATTCGCAGCCACTTTCACCGGGTCGATTTATCTAAAAGGCCGTATTAATGACCCTTTCGGCCGAGTTAATTCTCTTACAGTTCTTTATTTTGTAACAATCAATCAATCAATCAATCATCGAGTTTATTTACATCGTGTAGATGTGGGCAAACATTGGCAAAAGAGCGAAACAATTCGCTTGAAGAAAGCCCAAGCCCCTTATACAAGGCACACAACAGCAGCGTACAAGCTTATTATATACATGGAAGATGGATAATGTACGTATGTCAATTTACAGTTTCTGAGAATGTAACAAATAACGTTGATGCCCAGGTGCCAGGTAAACATTGCTTACAAAATCGTACCACGAGAATTTCAGGGGCCCGAAAGATAGCAAAGCGCGTTTCCTCGGAGCGTCGCTGGTTGACTGGATTGGGATGTACGACGGTGCGGCACACCGTATGGCACACAGAGACACCTCTGATTGTTGTCACCTGAGTGATACCTTAATATAATTCAAGGCTAGACATACCATAATAACACGTTGCACCTATGTTACGTATGTTACTTGACTATGTTACTTGACTCGCCTCCTATTTTTATCGCGGGCAGATCAGTGGCAGCACTTCTAGACCCGTCGCCGTTCTATAATGCCGCTATATTGAAGCTCCAAGCTTAGTAACGACACGGTCCGAAGTTTCCAAATCGCAAAAACTTGTTGAGACCTCTCCAACTTGCCACTCGTCATCAACAGCACGTTCGCTGTGCATCCTCAAGCGCGCTCCCACATACCAGCTTGCCGCCGGACAATAGATAGCGCTGTGATCGCAAAGCAGCGGCCCCCTCGATAGAACATTCGATAGATAGATAGATAGATAGATAGATAGATAGATAGATAGATAGATAGATAGATAGATAGATAGATAGATAGATAGATAGATAGATAGATAGATAGATAGATAGATAGATAGATAGATAGATAGATAGATAGATAGATAGATAGATAGATAGATAGATAGATAGATAGATAGATAGATAGATAGATAGATAGATAGATAGATAGATAGATAGATAGATAGATAGATAGATAAAGCTGCACTGGAAAAAGTACTTTCAATTTGATGTTAAAATCGTTTTGATCTATTTAGTGGGGAAACCAACGGCACCTTTTTCTTGCATTCATTAACGAAACAAGTTATAAATTCGATGAAAGTAAAGATAGCCAGTCCGTGGCGTGCACGTGAGCGAGTTACAGCCTGCACAGCGGTATTTAACATCGACGGTGATGTGGCACTAAACAAATTAATAGTGAAGACATTTGATGTTCTCCAGCACATCAGTAAAGTTTGTACCTAAAACATTTTTCACAAATTATGGGGCTTTACGTGCCAAAACCACGATCTGATTATGAGGCACGCCAT
Source organism: Dermacentor silvarum (assembly GCF_013339745.2). Taxonomy (NCBI): domain Eukaryota; kingdom Metazoa; phylum Arthropoda; class Arachnida; order Ixodida; family Ixodidae; genus Dermacentor; species Dermacentor silvarum. The sequence continues at coordinate 25,666,242 of NC_051157.2, forward strand.
AGTGGGGACTCCGGAATAATTTCGACCACCTGGTTTTCTTTAACGTGCACCTAAATCTAAGTACACGGGTGTTTTCGCATTTCGCCCCCATCTAAATGCGGCCGCCGGAGCCGGGATTCGATCCCGCGACCTCGTGCTCAGCAGCCCAATACCATAGCCACTGAGCAACCACGGCGGGTAAAGTTTGTACCTCTCTGATTACAAATTGAATGAGAAAGAATTTCGGAAATTTATATGGGTGCAGTGTTCCGACTAATAAAATTATGGAGATCCGACGCCCACACTTGGAATCTAGGGGGAGCGAAAATTTAGTCAAGCGGTCTGCAATTATAGCGGTACAACAAACAGCGACGCGTCCAACTATGTACACTTTCTTCCTCTGCAAACGTGCATTTGAAAGGTATCATCATCAATGTCTTTCAAGATGTGTTTAATCCTTTCTTGCTCGGTCATGGACGGATTCAGGCGCTTGCACAAGTCTATGACGTCTTCTGTGTAGCTTGTAAAATTTTCGCCTTGCTGCTGCGCACGTCCGCGGAGGCGCGGCTCGGCGCGGAGCTTGCGCACGGCAGGGCGGTCGAACACTTCTGCGAAGCGTTTCTTGAACGCACTTCATGTAGCGAAGTCGGACTCACGGTTGTGGTACCACAGGCTTGCGACGTCTTTGAGATATAACGACACATTCTGTAATTGCGGCGGGTCATCCCACTTATTGTGGCCGCTCACCTTTTGAAACGTCGCCAGCCAACCTTCCACATCGTGGTCATCTGTTCTACTAAAAAAAAATGTCACAGTTTCGCCCTAAGGGCGAAGCAATGAATGCGATAGCAACACAGCAATGTCATACGAAGTAAGGTGAGCGGCTTTGGTAGCAATATGAATTGTAGTAAACATAAGCTGATTAAGTAAGCAGGTGTGCTGCGGCGTAAGTAGACTGACATGAAGAGAGACTCGATGACCACGAGAAGGCGCGTGTGAAATGGTGATGTTGATGAGAAGCGCTTCCCGTGGGCAGCGCGTGCGAAGGGACCCACCTGTAGCGCTGCACTGCCGATCCGGGCAGCATTGCATGTGTAGCATGCGTTGGAAAATGTGGCCCGACTATTACTAACTGAATGAACAAGCGTGGTGTGAGCGCGCACAAACAAACATGAATAGATCACACTAAATGACTGCAGACAACGACCGTCAAAACTCTGGCAGCAAGCGCATATGCCGCAGCGGGCGAAGGTACGTGCGGTCTATCGCTTCAACGGAAACTGAGCGGCGAATGCACGGCGCATAAAGGTCAGAGCCGTGTGGAGATAAGAAACGGTGTGGGCGAGCAACGAGCGCGGTTGTTGGCAGAGTGGAAGTGCCCCCCCCCCCCCCCCCCCGCTCCCTCCGGCGCTGGCTTCCCGCTTCCTAGCTAGCGCGTGGGAGATTGAGTGCGTTCGCTCTCCGTGATAGCGCTTCCCCGCACGCTTCCGCTCGGGCATACGGCGCGCGGCGAATATTTTATCTATAGGTAACCTCACGGCGACGGCGACAACAACGGCAGAAATCCGGTTGAAGTGTCCATATATAAAAGGGAGGGTCGCACTGGCGCAGCGCGCCGGTTACGAAGACCTGCGGAGATTGGGCGACGGCTTCTTGGGTGGTTTCGTCAGGCAGTGTCGGGGCAGGTGGTAGTGTCCGAATTCTGAGTTCCAGGTTTGCAGACCCCGCACCTCCACCTCTTTGGAAGGGGGTTTATTAACGTTGGACGTCAGGCGGAAGGGTTCCACGACGGGCACAAAGACAGTCTCAGCCGGCGTCAACAGCTCGCGATCTGCGCTCGCACCTCTAGCCAAGAAAGTGTCCCACTGCTGCGTGCGTCGCTTCATCCCCGCTACACATGCAATGTTTATCCACGTATAGGTCGCAACTGTATTCTCATGCAATTTTCATATTTACGCAATACACCTCTCACAAGCTATGCCGAAGGGCAAACTTCAGTTCAGGCGTATGCACGCTGTGAGACGCCTATACGCAGCGATATCGTGAGGATGGAAGCGAGGTGTGATGCTTGTGTAAAGGGAGCAATGGTGGTCACAGATGTGTGCACAGTGAAGTACGACACATATCTAGCTTTGGTGCCTCTTGTTGATAGTAATATACTCATCGATACCAAATATCTTTTTCCCGTGTTATAATCTTAGTTTGAATTTTGTCTGTTTTCCTTCTTATTTGTGCATGTCTTGTCGATCCTCCCTTCTGCAATGTACATATGCACCTTGAAGATAAAACTAAATAAATGTATAAAAAATTTAAAAGTTGTGGCGCAGTGGCACATGTTTATTTAGGAAGATTGGCCAAGAAAGGGCCCACACCCAGTGGCTGATACCGAATGGTTAAATAACATCAAGCAAATAAAACAATCCGCTTAGTATAATGCGCTATACTCTGTTATGATGTTTTATGTAGTTTTTACATTTTTTATTACGTTGTACGCTTAACTAGAACTACGTTGTCAGTCAGCATAAAACGGTTACATCAACCCGTTAGCTGGTACTTGCATTCGCCGCACCTATAACCTTGGCAAATATCTACGCAAATTTAAATCCGCCGACATACCGGTTGCTGAAGCAGCGAACAGCAGACAAAATGTGGCTGCGAGAATAAAATAGCGCCGCTGGATGTCGGTAAACTGCGTCGACTGCTATTTTTGCCACCTCCTCAATCCAATAATCTTGGCGCATATCGTTTCACTGGGTTTCACTGGATTTCACTGGGGTTTCACATGCGAAAACCGTGATCTTATTATGAGGCACGCCGTATAGTGTGTGTGTGTGTGTGTGGGGGGGGGGGGGGGGGGCGGAATAAATTTGACCACCTGGGGTGATTTAACATGCACCCAATGCATGGGACACGGCCGTTTTTGCATTGCGGTGCCTTCGGAATGCGGCCGCATTTCGATGGGGCCGTAATGTGACTATATAGCTACCGCGGTGGGCAAGTTCCTCCAATGAAATTCCATGCTCGAAATAAACCTTACTGTGAAGTAGTGAAACAATTTCAGATATTATGTGCACCGGCGGGCTTACATTTTGAACACTAAAACGCAATGTATGCTTTATTGTACAGTTCAACTGACTTCTTTACTTAGATATTTGGAAACATAGTCAGGAATTAGGGACATTATAAAGTATGGCGCTTCCCCGGGATGACGTACATACATCCGAATGCAACGAAGTGCGGAAATTGTGAAAAAAAAATCTAAATTGTGGCGCATTTTCTAACTTAGCCTCAATCTCAATGTCGTACGGCGCAGGTCACACTCCTCACCGTACCTATTTAGTTCAAGGCGGGCCCGTCAGCTTTCGACTAAATATGTTTTCTTCTTGTCTTTATCTTGCCTGAATTGTTCCTTTTCGTTTTTTTTTCTTTTTGTGAATGCCGTGCTCCACTACAAATTTGTTGCCAGGCGTGCATCCTCGTGTGCAACTATTGAGCGGAATCATGGTAAAAAAAAAAAAAAAGCGCGCGGCGCATTGTAGTCGAACCAGCGCGCTCGGCTTTACCTTTCGAAGCCCGGTCGTTGAAACTGCGTGGCGCGTACAATCGCTTTGACTCACGAACAGGTTTGCATATGCTCGTCTGCTGTTGATCTTGGTACTGTAGTTCCGTAACAGCTTTTCAGTCGTCAAGGTGAACTGCCGCATCGAATTCAATGAGGATCGAGACTGAGAAGCTTGTAAAATCCTCGAACAATCAGATGAATGCTGCAGATCCTACGCAAATTGTTGTTTTCTTTGTGAGGTTGCTCCAGATCCGGATGGTTTCCATATCCTTCGATACTTCTATCCCCGCATTCAATTCCGAACAGGTTCTATGCACAAAAATTGGTTGCCCCTCATGCGTGACGTGCAGCTGGGTGTAACCTATTTCTGCCGGCAATTTCCGGTCGGATGCCTCTGCATTATGTAGCTTCCTTATAAAAAAATTGCCGCGTATCTACGTGCTTCGCTGCAAATGTCGTCGAAAGACGATAGTCTTCTGCCGGCCGTACTACATGAGTGCTGGTCTGATCCGCGGCCACCCGTGATGCTGTTCTCGCACCATTTCCGTCCTAGCATGATAAATGCAATGGAGGTTTGTTTGAACAGATTTCAGTTTACCGCATTATTTCATCAAGCGGCCATTTATGTTTTGCCCTGCCTCAGACAGCGCTTCCTTTATGTTGAATCGGCCGCATCTGGCTGGCATTGATAAAATTGAGGAGGCGCTGCGTGAGACATGGACGCCATCTGGCAATACATCGGGAAACATGAGCTTGTGCAGAGGGTTTCCTTCCTCCATGGCAGAGGGCGCTCGTCGGCGCGCAGTCGGGGAACGTCGTTCGTCGACGTGCATAGCATGGCATTTTCAGCGCAGCTTAAGAAACTAGGGTCTTTAGAGTTACGTATCTATGAATTTTCTATTAAAGGAACACACCTCCTAATACTTACCTAGTGATGTTGCGCCTCAGATATGCGTAATATTTACTTTGTGATCGATAACGTTCACAAGTATGAACAGCCGTACCAGTTTAAGTAGTGTGGGCGGTAAGCAAGTGGTCCAACTTTGGCCGGGTGGCTGAATCGGGTGACAGACAGACAAACAGACAGACAGACAGACAGACCAAATTTTCAGCGTTTAAGTTCCCTAAGAAAGACTATCGTCTTTAAAAATCTAAGGACACCTAAGCACTTCTTATAGCAGTTGTGAATGCCAAAGCATTGATGTCCAATTGAACGGCGCTGAGCGGTCCTGCGAGTTTTGCGTTGCGAGGAATGTACCATATGTGCTGCATGAGCCAGCAAGCAGCAGCGGCCTGTGGTGCCTACGCCGCATGCCAGCCACGTGGCGATGCCCACCGGGCGATGCGTCACGGCGATGCCCACTAACCCCACGCAACACCTAGCCCTAACGCAGCAGCAGGTGTTCCCTTTCTGCCGCTCTGCCAGCGCCTCCCAGATAGCACAAAGTCTGTACACTTCGATCCATGGCGTCATGCTACCTTGCCCGACGGCATGCATCTGATGGGGATGCTCCCGAGTAAGCCGCAGTGATTTTGACGCCACCGCTTTCGTCACGCTGGGCTTGACAGTGGAAATTTCGGTCCAGATAGAATAACGTCATAAGGAAGAGTGCAAAGGCCTGCTGTCTAGGAGTGCTTGGCTCTGCTCCGTTGAGGCGCGTTCGTGCCGAGAGCGAGGGTGACGTGGCGTGGCTGGCGTGGCGGCGATGCCCTCCCATCACGCAACACATCGTGTGCTGGCAAGGCAGCAGGTGTTCCCTTTCGCCTGCTCTGCTCCATCGAGGCGCGGCTCGTGACATGGCGTCGCAGCCAATGGCAATGCGAGTGTAGGTGCTGTTTCGCTGCTGCAGACAACAGACGCCGGCTTTTTCGCTCAATGGGCCATTTGACGCTATATCGCGTCAAAAAGGGGGGCAGTTAGCCCTAAGCGAAGCACTGAAAAGCGATAGCGAGAGTTGCGCTGAAGGCACCTCATAAAGCTCGCATGATGAGGAGCACCGCCAGTGGCGCTGCAGGTGTCACAGCTACCTGATTAAATCAAGCAGTTTCGGTGACTATTTGTCACCACCCCGTTTCAAAGGGGATGCCATTAACTCATCATCATCATCTCAATGGTAGACGAGATGAGACCGAAGGAAAACCATCGGCGTTCGTCAGCGCCCAAAGAAAGGGTCAGATAGATTTACGTTGAATTTTACTTTCTTACGCTTAGACCACGGTGTGGTTTGAGCGAATGGTGAAGTTGCACCACGGTGTGAATGCGCCATGGTGGGATCTAGCTGCACACAGCTGCTCAGCAGGAACGCTAGTGCGTGCGCGCATGGCGCTCATGCGTGCAGGGGAAGCCAGAACACTACACGGCCTGGCTCCTTAGCTCCGACCATGTCTATTGAGCGCGGTGTGACGGCGTGTCCACTTGACTTAGTCGCTTTTGCAGCCAAATGCACTGCGCGTCTCTGGAGGCCTAACCTCCCACGCGCGGGTCGCGCATGCTCCTCAAGTGTCAGTAATTCAATCGTCAATCAGTAAGCGTCAGTAAATGCTAATGCAAAAAATTCAGAGCCCTTCACCAGTCGAGAAAACGGGGGTAAGCGAGGCTTGTGGCAAGACGACGCTGTTGCAGGGGTTCCGCTTCGTTTCCCCTAAACTCAGGGTCAGCGGCTCTTCGCTAACGTTTGGCCTCAACATCACGCTCCCACAATGGGGTCCTCGGCTCTTTGCTGACGTTTCGCCTGGACTTCGGAAGCTCTCATGCTAGAATAGGCACGTCGATGACGAACCCTTTCCCGAGCGAGTTCGCGGCACCGTTGCTCAAACGCAGCCTGCTCCTCGACGGAACGCACCACGCGGGACGCCGATGCGGACGCCGAGACTGATCTGAGGCGAGGGAAGCCAGCGCAGCTCGTGCTAACCCCCTTTCCCTCCCCGCGACACACCAAACGACCCTGATTGGTCGCGCTCGTCACGATCTGGCGACGGCGCAGCGTTCCCCGCACCTGCTCTACTCTGGGAGGAGCCGGGTTTTAGCGTGACACCACCACCACCGCCGACACTTGTGAGGCAATACAAGATCCGTTTGAAAAACGCGTGCCTCAAGCTTGCTGCCGATTGGAGCCGCTCCGGCAGCTTACGCTGTGACTGTGCTGCGTGTGTCACGCAGGCCTGTGACTTTTTTTGGGGGGGATCCCGATTAACGGTCACACTGCGTTCGAGTTTCTACATACTGAATAATTCTTCCCTATATTAAGATGTGGCTGGTTACTCGAGGTTTCCTTCACAAATATATAAGATCTATTATGATGCCAGTGATTCACATCTGTTTTATTAAGTAATAATATTCGTTTGTATTATGCTATAGTATTTTGACTAAACTTATTCTTCAATAACGCAAAATGTTCGATGTACCTTTACATAGCCTGCCTCAAGTGTTATTTTTCATTTTTTTTCAGTCAGACAATTAATCAATCAATCAGTTTTATTTCCACCCGCCGTGGTTGCTTAGCGCAGTTGCACAGTGCAGTGAAGTTGCACTGACCTATGGTGTTGCGCTGCTAAGCACGAGGTCGAGGGATCAAATCCCGGCCACGGCGGCCGCACTTCGATGGGGCCAAAATCCGAAAAACGCCCGTGTACTTAGATTTAGGTGCATGTTGAAGACCCCCGGGTGGTCTAAATTATTCCGGAGTCCCCCACTACGGCGTGCCTCATAATCAGATTGTGGTTGTGGCACGCAAAATACCGTAATTTGTTTTTAACCTAATTTCAAATTTAAGTGTTACAGATAAATTTTAATTGTGCATATCTGTACTATTTTGACAATTAATTTATTGCATGAATGCACATATCTTTCGAAGGTGCCTTTCCTGTTACTCTCTCTGATGGGGCTTACAGTATTGACAAATAAGACAAATAAATAAAATGAATACACATTTTGTAGGCTATACTCTGTAACGAGACGTAATGACGACGGCTGCCTGGACTCTCTCCCCCACAACTTACCGGAGAGGTCGAAGGGCATGCGCAGCGGCGGCTAGAGGTGCCCATTCCAGCCAATGACGAGTGTTCTTGTGGTTCGCGAAAATGTTTCGATATCCGGCCCTTCCTTGGCCTATTTTCCCATGGTAACATCATCTGATAAACAAGATCCATAGAAGTTGAGTAGTGAGGGCAATGTTGCAGAATAAAGAAGCGGACCGCGCAACCGATATCATAGACCTATATACGATTGCCCTTCCATTCGATTGCGTCAGACGCGCGGCGGCGTCACCAAAATAAAATAAACACACGAATGATGATGATGATGAATAAACTTTATTGTAAGAAGAGTGGTGTGGTTAAACACGCGTGAATAAAAACAAGTCTCAGAAGAATCACCTTCATGCACGAGGCGCACTCAAAATCCCCGCTTGCACCGTGGAAGTTTTTCGATCGATCACATTGCGCTGCATTTCCGGTATCTATGTCATTTTAAATTAATTTAGATGTTGAGTATCGCATGCTTTAAAAACTTGCATTTACTCAGTCATGTTCGCTGTTTCCAATGTCTATACTATATGGCAGTCAGTGTGATCACACTCACAGGGCTGACTGTCACGGTTGTACAGTAGGGCTTTTGTAGTATTGTGCGCAAGATTGTATAGAGCGCCGGTAAAAACGTATGAGGCGTGAAGTTTTCAGCATTCTAAGTTAGGCGCTGGATGGCCCAAAAGTGATTTCCGATATTTTAGTCATGATGAAAAGAGCGCTAAGTTTGAGTCCACACACACTTCGTATGCAAATATGTCTTGATCCAGAACTTTTTATTTCTTTGTTTACTGGCTGCACGTGATGAGCCAATAATTCCTTCATACTGCTGCATTCTCATCATCGTAAAATACGAATATACACAATGGTGCACTGAATCTCACCTTCGCGTGTCTAAAGAACATTTTTCCGCTGGGCCGTGTGAAAATCGATTGTTGGGAAAGTAGGCCACCTGGTAGAATTGTTCGTGCCTTTCTCTTTCAGGGAATGGCATATGGTATATAGTTAGATGCAGGCCATTCAGCTCACACGACGAACCACCTTTTGCTTTTTGCAGATAGAGCACAAAAACATGACGTAACGAGAAACAACTATTAATGATAACATATGAAACAGCCCTAGGGCAAAGGACAACAAAGGAGTGCATGACACTGTCTTTGTCATTTGTCTTATCGCTGAATTTTGTTTGTTACCTCGAATCCAATCCAACTAGCCGAATTTGAGGTATTAATTCAATAACTATTCAATATACGGAAAATATCAATCAAGGACGGATGATGACGAAAAGGGTGAGGGATGTCTGCAAGAGAGGACGTCGCATTTAAAGAGAAATAATACAGGAAGACACGTAGCAACTGCGGCATGAAAGATTCTAAGACAGGCAAACTCGAAGTATTTATTTTATGGCTGCACAGACATCTATCAAGTAAGTTTAAGACACCAACGTCTGAAATGCATAGCTATTATGGAGTAACACAGCAGTGACGTAGCATGTAATTCGTAGGATGGATAACCGGTGGACCATTAGAGTTACAGAATAATTCCAAGAGAAGGGAATCGCAGTCGAGGATGGCAGAAAACTAGGTGAGGTGATGAAGTTAGGAAATTTGCAGGTGCAAGTGGGAATCAGCTAGCGCAAGACCGGGTAATTGGAGATCACAGGGAGAGGCCTTCGTCCTGCAGTGGGCTGATGATGACGATGATGACAGCAGTGACACGGTTCGTGCTAATTAATATTTGAAATGATAGCATCACGGTTACTGTGCATAAGAACATTATGCCAGCAACAGAAAATTGAAGTCGGCAGCAAGTGCAGTCAAGTGTGGAAAAAAGTCACAGTTTCGCCCGAAAGGCGAAGCATCAATTGCGATAGCAAGTTTACTAGTAGATAGATATACGGAGTAAGGATAGTAGTTTTATCGGCTGCATAAACTTGGACACATTCTAGAAAGGAGCAATCAGCGAGGAACGTTCAGCTGCAGAGAAGTGAAGAAGATGTCGGTAGGAGAAAATTTAACTACCCCCGAATCAATTATCAGCTGTCGTAGTAACAGACTCTCGGTCGGTATGTGTGTCGCTTTCCTCGGCAACGAATTCAACTATCTTAAATGTGTTTCAAAATTTAATCCCTACAACGTTACAAAAAATTAATTTACTCTGGGTTCCTGGACACTGCGGTTTATACATAAACGAAATGGCAGATTTATTAGCCAGAACATCTTTAAATGGACCTGTGCTTCATATTTTACCGGATACAGCTTACGTCACTGCATCGAGATTCAGAACGTTTAGCCTACGAAATGACTTAATCAAATTATCGCTGATCCCATCTACAGACTTTCAGCATCTCGGTTTTGGCTGGAATAATCAGTGGTGTCCTTCTCGGCAGTTAGAAGTTACATTCTCCAAATTACGCTGTCGCATCCCGGAATTGAATTTCTATTTACACAGAGCTGGTCTGACGATGTCCCCTCTGTGCCAAAATTGTAAGGAAATTGAAACAATAGACCACTACTTTTTATCATGCCGACGTTATTCAAACCAGAGAACGAAATTACTCGAAGCTCCACTCTGCAAAATTGGATTAAGATTAAGTACACCAGTATTATTATCATTTGGGGCCTCCTCCCTCGGCTATTGTCACAGAGACGTTTGTTGCACAGTCTTTCAATTTTTAACAGAAACAAGACGATTACCCTGTTAATTATAGTAACCTTATTCTACCTATCAGATCAGTATTCATTTCACTGAAATTTGTTTCTCAACCAGGTCAATCTCCCCTCGTGGGTACGTGCCATATTTTAGGAGTGGTGTATCCGACAACAAGTCGGATACACCGAAGAGAAGGACTTGGCTATACCCTGTGACTCTGTCGCTACATTTTTTATGTGATGCTGGTCGCATTTACGTCGACGTTCATTGTGAGTCTTCTTCTCTTAATTTAATAAAGAAAACTGGCATTGTCTCTCGATCCCTGCTGCTTTTATTTCTTTTACTTTTTTACCCCAGCACAAAGTAGCCAGCCGGCTAACATCGGCTAACCTCCATGCCACCCCCCCCCCCCCCTGACTTACTGATGTGTCTTCGGTTGGCAACCTAGCGGTAGCGTCTGACCTTCATCCGGGACTCTAAGCATGTGACGTGTACGTCATGAACCTCCTATATATACCCCTACGGAGCGAGAAATAAACGTTCCAATTTTGTACGTTCACCATGTAGTTATTTTATGTACCAGATGCAACGTATCAGTGCATGGCGACTATAAAAAAGCCGAACTCATCAGGTTCACCACGCAGGGAAGAATGAGCGTCGGAAAACCCCCCGTGTTCGACGGCATCGATAATACATGGACGACCTTCAAGATTCCACTCGAGGCGTACCTGGAAGTGCAAGAGTTAACAAACGAAACGAAGCGCCATCTTGATAAGTTCGTTGCCCGACGCGGCAGTATGGGTAATTCAGGGAAGATGTCACCCAAGGCAAGTCAATGCCCTTTTCAGATATTTAAAGGATTATTATGCGCCGCAAATCAATGAGATCGCCACGAGTTACGCATATTTTATGCGGACGCATCAACCCAGCGAAACAGTGCACGACTTCGTCGCAGAGATTCGGCGGCTGGCCGAACAGTGCAACTTTGGGATCTCTCTGCAGCGGATGCTCCGTGATCTAATCGTCTACGCAGTGGCAGACGAAGATGTTCGGCGGCCTTTACTCACTAAGCGTGACCTGACTTTGTCGGAGGCGGAAGACTTTGTCATTACGGTTCAGAACGCAACGAAAACGCCCAGAACATGCACACCTTGGAACAGGGGGTGGTTCACTATACGAGAATTCTGTCTCAAGAGGGAGACCTCAGCAGCTTCTGCGATGCTTCTGAGTTCTTCCTCAAATTTGTTTCCGTAAACTCAATCTCCTCAACCCTTTCCCCTGTTCTCTCTGGTGTGTCCCAAGGCTATATCCTTGGGCCTCTCCTCTGTCTGATATATAATAATGACCTTCCACTTAACTTATCACCCAACATACGCCTTCTTACGGATGACTGCGTTTTATACAGACAAGTAAACGTTTTAGACTGTTCCGCTCTTCAGAAAGACCTCCAAATCCAGGGATGGTGCAGTAAATCGTGCATGTCTCTCAACGTCAGTAAGTGCTCTGATGTGTCCTGTCATCGCCTTCGTGTATTGTGTAGTGCCTTTCTACTTCTTTAACAACTGTACTTTAACACAATGTGAGACATCTCAATACCTAGGAGTGCATATACCGAGGAGTAATTTATCTTGAACCGACGATATCAATCAGTTAAATAATTCCTGCAATCACTTAGTAGATTATCTACGCCGTAACTTGTCTTTAGCATCTCCTACGTACATATAAATCCTTAATCCGATCCAAACTAGAATATGCCTGTGCTGTTTGTGACAACCATCAGGTTAACAGATGGTTAACCATCTGACAGGAGCAGCCCCTTTCACTGTCTCGCGGCAATATTATTAATTCCCTTGAATCAGTTCAGAACCGAGCTGCCAGATTTATTCTGACTACTCCTAACACAAGTGTCTCAGCCTTAAAATTATGGTTGTGTCTTCCGTCGCTCACCTCCCACCGCAAAAGTGCTCGTCGCTGCCCACAGGTAAACAAATCATCATTCCAGCGCATCGGTTTCTCCCGCCAAACACATCCTAATGCTGTGTATATACCACGCCCATTCCACTACGTATTAAGGTTCTTTGTTTTTCTGCACACAGCCCGAGAATGAAATACCCTTCCTTCCGACATCGCCCTCATCACCCGACATTTCTCGTTACAAAGCTGCCATTGAAGACCATCTTTCAAGTCACGCCACCTAACCTGATCCGTCATTTTTCTATGAGCCCGCTTCCTCATGTAATGTCTCGTTTTTGGGACCTTTGAGGTATCATGAATAATTGAATAAAAACTCACCGCCCCTTCCACTCTGTGACGATGGTCGAACAGCGAAGCTGTGTTACACCGAGTAAAAGGAGTGCAACATGCGCATGTGTTGCACGTAGATGCAATTGCGTAAACACGGATCTACAACAGGAAGTTATATTATAATTGTAATGAAGAAGAAGAGCACACGGACAAGGCCAGCCAGATCGACTGTTCAATGCCTGCAGTGCAACCAGTCCTTTACATACTGAAATATTTCGAGGCGAGAAGAGGCAGCGACTTCCGACGCTACTCGACGAGTGTCCAGTTCTCTGGAAGAAACCTGCCCAGCCGCCACCAAAGACATCGGCTGCAGTCACGGACACCACGCGCGTTCGGCACGAACGCGGGGAAACGCGAACGGCGTCGGCAGTAGGTCTGCGCGTTTCGCGTTATCCGAAAAGGCGCGCCGCACAGAAACACTTTCTCTTATGGCGTCTCCTCCTCGCGCCCAGCGCGGCCTCTCATTGGTCGCCTCCTCCCCCAAGCGCGCGCCCTCTCATTGGTCGCCTCCTCCCTCAGAACGCCTCCCATCCTCTGTTGGTCACGTGACCGGCCCTCCGCCGACGCGGCTCTCCTCCTCTCTTGGTCACATGAGCTGCGTGACGCCGGACAGACGGCGAAGGGTCAACTTAGGCCTCATTCACACAGCCATCAAACGCTCTGTCACGTCACCGTCACGGCATCCGTTTTCGTCAGGGGAGAGGGTTTCCGAGAGGGTTTCCGTCACCGTGCTGGCGACGGAAAGGTAGAGCACCGCTCTGCGTCGCCGGCGAGCCGTTTTTGAGAGGAAAACGACTCGGAAACCCTCTCCCCTGACGAAAACGGATGCCGTGACGGTGACGTGACGGAGGATTTGACGGCTGTGTGAATGAGGCCTAAGAACAGCTCCGCTGTTAAATACATAAATAAATAAATAAGCATGCTATTGGCGCACTTGTGCAGTCCTTTAAGAGCGCCGGCCTGAATCGCCGTTTATAATCCTCATGTGCATCTTCCTGCGTGAGCGCCATGCTCATTTTCGCCCTCTTCTCTTTGTATTTACCCTGTTTCTGACCCCCGGTTAGGGAAGCAAACCAGATGCTCGTTCAGTTGACCTCCATGCCTTTCCTTGCTTTCTCTTTATCCCCCTAACAGATGAGAACTGCTGCGTGCACAGTTTTTTTGCCACCGGCGACCAGTTCCCCGCAGCTAATGGATCTGATCCTGCCAACACCACGCTATCAGCAAAACTTACGGCAGCAGTCCTCAAAGCTTATAAGTAAATATAACCTCATAACATCTAGCACGCAATGAACGACAACTGCTGTTGATGGCTTTCCGCTGTCGTCGGAACAAAGATTCCGGCAGCACGCCTCACGGAAGGGACAGGAAGGCTTGCAGATGTTGCTCTACTCAGCGTGTTCGCTATGGCGTGAGAAAATACTACAAAACAATTAAGTCACTCGGAAATTACTTTGGCTCACTTTTTTTTTTCAGGGTTGTTTGTGGAAACGCTCGGAAGACATAAGCTCTGATAAAAGACCAAGTACTCATGTCATCTTGCTTTCACTTCACCCACTTGTTTTTCTACTTCCTTGCAGAGGGTGTTATAAACAAAGTCAAGCTTTCTTCGCGAATCCTTCCGGATTTTGATGACCGCGGCGGTGCTTAATTGGTGCTTTCTGCTGCTGGCTGCAGCCGCCACCGCTACTAATTAAGAAACTTATTTCAATATAGAGACATTAGCATGCAAGAAAGAAAATAGCAACGGAAAAGTACAAACAAGAGAAAACGGTACAGCAAAAATGTACTTGGTAACAGGAAGGACACGAAATTCCGGCAGAACCCGTCACACCATTATTGTCGACTTTGATGCATCTAGCATTCAAACGATGTAGCGGCACAGCGTATTGCTAAATATACCTTTATTTACAATCTATAGTGGTCATGCTGAGAAACACAGTGAAACTGTGTTTATTGTTTGCGGAAATGTTAATTGTAATGGTTAAGGAAAAAAAACGTTAATGGACTGAAATGTTTGTACAATGTGATGGAAATGGAATGTACTTTTCTTTCGCATTTATCTAAAGCCGACTTGAATTTTCAAGCTGCCGACTTCATCACTTCTCGGTAGCAGTACAAGGGTCAAGAACAACCAACCTCGGATCAATTCACGATCAAGTCTCAGTTTGTTCACTTGCATTCCTTTTACACAGTGGGCTGCTTCGGTTGCCAACTTTTTAAGTTCTTGCTTCGTGTCCTGTTTGTCTACTCGGGTACATGACCAATCTGGGGCATTGCGGACAAACCCCCTGGCACGTACTCAGTCACCCAGGTTGTATGTTGGAGCACATATTAAGTGGCACGTACCCAAGAGCACATACCCACCAGAAAATGCCCAGTGACTCAATTTGTATGAGCTTCCGTATACGTATCCACATATAGTGAGCTAGAAGAGCTCGCGTTCTCAGTGTCAACAGTAAATTGTTGTCATGCGACGCGACTCACGTACCAAGCGTCACAATGTCCTAATATGCATGATCGAAGATCGTAAGGGTGTTATGCAGTATTTCTAGGCGTGCGGCCCATGGTCTAATGAGTATAGTTTCGGTCTCCTGGGCTAATTGTACCTGGTTCGAAACCAACCACTGGACATGTGTTCTAATGGGAAGCATTTTTGTCGAGTTCACCCCAGTTTTCCTAACGACTATTTGGCGACTATCTGGCCATTTTCGTCGGCCGATCCTGTAGATAGCGCAATCTGAACCTGCGGGCCAATCCTAAATGTATTGCAGGCCAAAAGTGTGGGTCAATCCCAAAGGTGATGCAATCTAAAAATGCGGGTCGATCCTGCAGATAGTGCAGTCTAAAAATGTCGGCCGTTGCCATGGATATGTGCCAGTGGCTATGTGCCGCTCTTCACTTAACCTCTTCGGCGCCAACTTGGCTCGTTGGCTATCACAATAACAACAAACAACACCATGCGCTGCACTCCGCATCAATTCGCAAGATGCCGGAAGGCCATTAACCATTGGCTGCAGAACAATTATATGATTCCTTACAACCATTCCCAACCAAACCAAGCATGCTTCGCATTACGTATATCAACTCGAGCTGAATCTGCTTGCTTTTTTTACGAGAGCTATGCAATAGCGGTTAGGTACCAACACGCCAAATTGAGATTAGTAAGCTAAGAATGCTAATCGATTGAAAAAACGACTATTTCACGAGGTCATCCACGGAGACAATGCACTTAAGCATACAGATTTCACTGAAGACGTGAAACATAGCTCTAACTATTGCCACATCGCAGGTCTTAAGATTGTGATGAACTGAGTAGATAAAAGCAAATTTATCAAATGTAACCAATAAACCATTATTTTAGTAAGAAAGAGGTATTAAGTGCAGCTCTCCGTTAAGTACAGCCAAGAATTTCTTTGACCAGAGAAGTATAAAGCGTTATTCTCCGACAGCAACAGACTGGTCCTGCAGTGAACTCTAGATTTGAATTCTAATGCGTTTGAGGATAGTATACATCGCGCGTTGTTGCTTACATCTGATTGCAGCGAAGGAGTGGCGCCGCCACAAAGCAAACATTGCGGCTGCAAGTACTAACCTTTCAAACAACGAGTGCTTTCTCCCTATGTATACATCCATACGCACGCTAAACATACAATAGATAGGTGTCCAAAGTGTATGTGCAACTAGACATTCACGCAGAGCATGCCACTGTGTTCCTGGTAAGCGACAATTAGGAATGCGTAACGAGGGCACAATATCTCAGCTTGCTAATTTATATTTAGTTGGTAGCACGTGTCACCTCGGACGTCCCTGAAGATCACTAGCCCGCATGGTAAACGATGTCTTATTAAGCTCTTCCACTTCTCTTGATGATATTGAAGCATGACGTACTGGTCCGCTCAAACAAAGCGACATTCCCACTTACCTGAGCAACCGGTGTTACTGAGACGCGCTAATCTGAGTGCAGCTGTGTCAAGAAACGCTTAAATCTGCCGCCACATTGTAACATGGTGACAAACGCTCAAGAAATGGGCCTATGTTACGATGTGGTAAACAATAAAGCCGGTAGTACTAAGCCAATACAACAATAAAGATCTTCCACAATATGCATGGTCTGATACCTGAGAAAGAAACGTTTTTAGCAGTAAAGAACGAGCGCTTACCTGCCAAGAAGGCAGGTTCAAGTCTCCAAACTCATGAGTAAAGAAGTGAACAGGTCTCCAAACAAAGGCTGGTTTCCCATCCCGTAAGAAGTTTCCTGTTAATGAAGCCAACCTAACCGCAAATTTTCTAGCATGACAGCATTCACACGAAATAAAACACATAAGCTGGCGCAAATGTATTGGTCCCAACGTCTTTGCACTTATTCAACTCCGTCATATGCCGAAAAGCTATTTTTTCTACGTGAAAGGGAGTAGTTCATTCCAGACATGATGTGATACGGCCAGTTTGTTCAAATATAATACTTAGAACTTTCACTATGTCAACAAATGGAACTTCTCCTGAGAGTGTATCACCTAACCGCAAAACTAAACTCTTTAACGGATGGAGCACAGCTAATGAGATAGCTCCATAGTCAGCAAAAATCCTTAAAATGTGTTCGAAACTTTAGAGACCATGAGGGAACAAGGAAATGTCGTCTCGTTAGGCAGAAATAATAATAGCATCTGGTCCAGCAAAAAGAAAACCCCTTATGCTGGAGCATAAACCTACCGTACGTAGAAGAAGGTCTAGTGACAACGTAAATATGGAAAGAGACAATGGTTATCCCTGCCGCATGCCCAATTCATGCCAAACATACAATAAATTTCACCATTTAAAATCAATTAACTAGAGATTTCTGAGTAAAATTATTTTATCTTATTAGTCATTCAGCCGGGAGACCAAGACACAGCGAAGCTGAAAGAACAGTGATACGCAACACGATCAAAGGCTTTGGATTTTTCAACCGACAAAAGACGCCACTTAAGGACTTCGGGCTAGCATAAGGAAACAGGTCACGAGTAAAAGAAAGCGATGTAAATATTGTTAATCCATGCACAGCAGCTGTTTCGTTAAGGTTCATTAAGTCCTCGAAAAAATACTTGAACCTCTAAGTTACAATAGTCGCTACAACTTACATGATTCTAGTCTAAAATCTAGATGGGGGCCTACAGATGTAGCAGCACAGTTTTATGTAACTTTAGGTTATAAACAGGGATAACGGACCTCGGAAAGGCTGAAGGCTGGCCAACGTTTCTATAGGACGGCCTATCTTCGTCAAAGGTGGCCTGTCATCCTTGGCAGGTAATCTGCCGAGGATGGCCAAGCCAAGCCAAACCAAGTTAAGCAAAGGAAAGCGAAGTTAAAGCTAAGGAAGGGCCACCAGCTTCGCTGTTTGCCCAGACTTCGCACCACTTAGTGTGAAGCTGACACCATGTTTTTAATTACAGCGTAGCTTTCCATGCCTTCATATTCGGGGTTTCGCACACCCGGTCAGTCGGTTTCCCGTCAAATAAAGTGGACCGATCCTGGAGATAGTGAACTGGACTGATGCCGAACACTGGATAGACGGTGTAACCAGCGCGCGCCACGCGGGACACATGGAGCAGTTCTCCTCTACTTGGCAGTTTGCGGGGCTGGCATTTGATCGCTACGCTGCAAAAATGCGTTGTAAAGATGATCAGTTTTTAGCGTTTAATTAAGCCGCTTCACGAAAGCCTCGGTGAATTCATACAGATTTCAACGTGATCGTTGTATCTGCATAATTGTGTTTCTTTTTTTTTTTCGTCTTTTCTGGGGGGAGGAGGACGGAGGCAAGGGAGTGTTCAGACCTTTCTGAAAGATTTGCGCTGCATGCTGCATTCCAACATTCGGTATATTACTATTAGATGTACAGCGGCCTCAGAAACAAGGCGCGAAAACAAGATGACACATCGCAACAGTGAGGCGTCTTGTGTTTGTCGCTTCCACTTTTACGCGGCGTCTTCAATCATGGCGGGAAATCTTTGCATTTGTGCATTTTCTCAAAATTGCGTGTCTGAAAGCAGACGTGCGAGAAAGCCTGCCACCTACAACGTTCCTTGAAGTTCTTATTTTAAAAAAACTTCACTTCAGCGTTCCCGCACATAATTGTCAGACAGTTTTCTGCGCAACTCTTCAGAATAAGACCAACGCTGAAAAACATGCAGGTCTTCTTTACACTTGGAAGTAAATTCAAGTAACAGTATACAATGCAATGACACCCTCCACATGCATGTGGCAATTCTCACATTAATTTTACGACTACACGTCTTGTTCTGACATTGCATGTAAACTCAGAGTGCCGTAAATTGAAAGTGCTGGTATACGGATGAAAGGTTCACCTTCTGGGAAGGTTAGGATAGTAGGGTCTGTACCCTGTTATTACTATGGCAGCTATGTTAGAGGCAAAAAAGAAGTTGCACACCAATCATCTCCATTATTTGTATGCTAATTGTCTAAAGGCGTGAAGTAACTTGAAAATAAGCCTTTCTTTATTGATATGATATAAGGAGATGTTGACGCACAAATAACGAGCCGGCTATTCCTTAGCTCTTGAATGGGTCTTACCTACAACATACAGGGTTCAACATACAAGAATACATATCAAATAACCTTCTCATACAAGCAACGTTTTCACAGCAACACAACAACGAAAAAAAAAAAGAAACGTGATGCATACAATGAAGAAGTTCAATAACTCCACGGCACTGCAGAAGAAAGTCTCAAAAATACAACTAATAATGGCACCTTACGATACAGTCTCTAATCAGCGGGTGGTGCACACATCGTGTAAATGCATTATCACATATAGTCAGAACAGAATAATAAACATAACATAATCCACAAACACATATACATATACAGCGACATTGAAATAAAAGGACATTATAAGCGTTAATAACGGCCAACAATGCCGCTCTCTTCAAGAAATGTTGTTAACGCTTTTAGAGCGCTCTTTTGCAAGGCCGTTGCTGACCAAGGGCCCAAGTTTCCTTAAACTGAAATTTCTGCGGTCTAATGTCATTAGAGTTGATTTAAGTCGGCGTCTTGGTGTGTCGTGATGTGGGCAATCTAAAAGGAGGTGATATATATCTTCATCTACAAATCCACAATCACATTCGGGGATTTCCGCACGGCCAATTCTATGTAAGAAATGTTTTGTGTAGGCAGTGCTAGCCTTAATCGATGAATAAGGGTTTCCGTATTTCTCTCTAATGACAATAGAAATTTGAATTCAATAAGCGGATCGATATGGCATAAATCAGAGCTCTTTGAATTCTGGTCAAACCACGTATTTCTACACATTTTGAAATATGTTGCCCTTATGATACAGCGTAATTCATTTTCTGATTTTGGGAACGAAACCGCATCATCTTTGAGGTGTGCTTGTCATGCTGCTTCATCGGCTGCTGTGTTGCCAGGAATGTTACAATGTCCAGGTATCCACTGGAATCTTATTTCATGCTTCTCCTGGCTGGCCTTTGTGAGTGTATCATATATCATATTATCACTGATTGCTTTTGCTTTTGTACTGCAGAGTGATATAAGTGCCGCCTGTGAATCGCTGAAAATTACCCTTCTAGTCCTAAGTATGCGCAGAGTTTCACAGAATAACCTTAATTATTCTAACCTATTGCGAATTAGTTAAATAGTGCTGCGGGAAGTTGTTAGGAGCTTGTGCTCAGGTTTCCTTGGTGGTGCGGCTTTTAATTGAGCACCAATATACTTGTCACCATTCCAGTCATTATTTCCGAATTTTTAAGCATTCCATGGGGCATGCTATAACAAATTTAAATATAACATACAGAAATTTCAATATAGATGCAATGTGAAACACTTGGCGTTGCTGTCTAAGAAATAAATTAGAGTTCAAATTTCCGGTCGATCATAAGAAACCGTTATTTCGCTGAGCAAGTAAATGTGACCTGAAAATTACAAGGACCTGACAAAGAAGACTGCCTTAGTTCGAACAAAGGTACAGATATAAACGTAATTTATCAGACTTGGCGAAGAAGAATAGAGTTTCAAGACGCTCACTTGACCTCAGGAAATTGATTTTGGAGTGATCTAGACAGTGCGGCTGCTTGTGACGCTTAAAAATGATCCAGCACACGCGCCACAAGTTTCACTGCAGAAATTTTTTATTGCCACCCATTTTTCTTCGTCATCTCTTCAGAAGCCCTGCCACCGAAAGAAACAAGTTGTTCTTGCCAGTGATGGGGAAAGATCAATCTATAGTAGCACTGACGTCAAGACGCGGCCAATGAGTGAGTTTTATATTACATGCCTTTCTTTCCAGACAGCCTAATCAAAGATCAAAAATACGACTGTGACTTTCTTGCACTCAGGGAGGTCGGCCCGAGGCATAAAGCAACCACTGACTTTTTTGAAGTACTGTCACAAAGTTGATTCTCGCATGGCACCTGACTAACAATTGTTATCATGAAATCCACCGTAATTTTATAGCCGGATCACGTCGAAGGTACAGAAAATTACCTTTACTTACAACTTTCAATAGTGTCCTGTATATTAAAGTACCATGGCAAAGCGTAATGAATGTTTTCCCCCTCATTATCATCATCAGCCTATATTTATGTCTACTGCTGGACGAAGGCCTCTCCCAGGGATCTCCAATTATCCCTATATTGCGCTAGCTGATTCCAAGTTTTCACTTCCCACTTGCGTAAATGAAGTACATCGTAGGTATGGTTAATTGATGGTAACATGTGGAGAGGGAATTAACAACGCTGCATTATAGCTGCACCAATTCCACTTTTCAGTAGAAAAATAAACGCTGTGTCGCAGCAGCACTAATAACTTACACTACAATCATTGAATTGCCCTATAATCAAATTAATTACACTATAATGAAATAATTACACTATAAACACGCAATATGGAGTAATATTGTACGCACATTTTCGAGCTAAATAAATGTTTTTTTTAACTCAATGAACGCTTTCTTTTCCATTTCTTAAACAGGCCATGTCTCATCTACAGTGCGAATAAAAGAATGGTGGTCACCCAATACTCACAGCATCTTATTTTCTGTTTCCAAGGCATTAGTTTGAAATATTGCTTTATTCTGCATAGGTCGTTTAGCGCAGTGTAAATTAGCACGAAAGCATTGGTATAAGTGGATTGGGAACAGCTGCGCAATTCTAGTTCCGATTAGGTCTTTCGATGTAGGCAGTACTTGGTACCCGATAATTGGCGATTGTCCTGTTTGGTGGAAATCGCATTGTTTTCCAGCCTACAGGTGTGACATTTGGTTGTTATTCTGAACTAGGGTTGCCAACTCTCGAACAGACGAAGTCGAAACGAAGGGGGAGGTGAATAGCTGGCAACCATAAACCCTGTCAGGGCCAGGAGCCGCCATTCTGTATGAGCAACAAAGTTGCACAAGCTTTTTTAGTCCTGCCACGTCGCGATTTACAACGAAAATGTGTAGTAGTTAGGGCCTACAACACAATTAGGATCACGAAAAAAATGAAATCGCCTTATGTTTATCACAATGCAACAGAGGACAAAAGAGAAGAATGTGCTACTGAGCTGCCCGGCATTATAAAAAGAAAATATGGTTTACTGATTGTTATTCAGGAGAGAAAAAATCAAAAGTAGGGACATTTGGCCGTCCTAACTGGATCAAGTCGGGACTCGGGAGATTTAGTCAAAAGTAGACACTGTCCCGCTAAGTTGAGGACGGTTGGCAACTCTATTCTCAGTACAATAGGTATTCTAGCACAATAAGGTAAATTGCATTACAGGATAAGTTATTGTGAACCTTATAGAGCTCTTCTTGCTCTAGGGCTTCTCACAAATAACGAAGAGGACATGTCTGCGATCGCTGCCTGTGATGCATGCAGGGACATGTAAAGTAGCAGAAGATGTTATTATTATGACCTCGTTTGTGTTCAAAGAAGTTTAATCAGGCACTATTTATTAGATTTGTGTATTATTCTAGGAACTCTTAAATCTTACCTACATCACCATCTAGTGTGCCTATGGAATGGTATTGACTGCGTTTATATAGGATACAACTTAGCGACAAAAAGTACCGGATAGTAATTTAGATTAAGCTGCAAGTCTTTTTTTTCTTTTTTGTGTATTCTTTAGCACTAATGTTTGTGAGTTGTTGTTCCTACAGGACGGCCGCATGGCATAATAAACTCGGGCACTTTTACACTGCCCCGTCTGTATAATTCCATTCGGCAGTCTTTTTCTGGTAAGAAAGTCGTCGGCCATTTCTGGGCCAGTCAAGCGTAGCAAAAATATACCGATATACAGCTTACGGCTCCTTCGCCGACGCAAATCTTGCTGCAAGGCGTTCATTGTTTAAGTCGCCAGCAATGCCGTTCCCTTGGTGGAAGATATTTTCTTTCAGAATGCGTGCTACCTCAACGCAAGATATTTTACTGGCATAATTTTATATTACTCTGCAGTCAAGATTTTTGTATTTCTATGAAGGCATAAACATTGATAAGGCTGGAAACTATAGTGCACTGCATGGCCCTATTTGTCTGTGGCTTGCAGCTTGTACGTATCGACAAAAGTTAATTGCAGGAAGCTTTAAATTAGTGAAGCGCAGCTAAGACGGTCAGGTATGTCATTGTTTGTGCAGACCAGGCGAAGCTATTCGCGTGTGTTCAGAATATCATCACTCAAGTCTTACCTTACCTTTGCACTGCCCAAAGATGACACCGGCATATTTCTTCACATTGAGCTACATTTTTCAAAGACGTGCGAGCATGCTGTAAGAAATATCTCTGTTCAAAAAACAGTCTCTTTCCAAACATATCCATCCATCCAAAGCCGATTCAGTGGTCGATACCGCTCAGAGCACCCAATAACGCTTTCATAACACCCTGTCGATTACCAAGCAGGACAATTTTGTTCAGCACGTTGAGCGACCAGTGCAGCAGGGTTGCAGTGTAATCTTTCTGTGACCCCTACGGTTGAGTTCGTCGTGTGGCACTCGTAAAAGCGACTCGCCTTACAACCAGAAGAAAAAAGAAACTGTCCGCCAACAAGTTGTACTGTTCATAGGGCTTTTAAACGGTGCAAGAAGGCGGGAAAGCAAACATATGCGCCATATTTATTTCCCGCATGTAATAAAGTAAGCCGCTTTGGCAAGAGATAAAATGCCGGAAGATTGCGCCACGCGGTAGCTTTAGTGAAGTAGGTTTCACTTAGAAAATTTCATTTTGGGATCAGTCTTACATTGGGAAAACCAAAAGATGTAAAAGCGGCAGCGTCAAGCAGTCTAGCGATACGAAAATATCAATTTTATTCGCAAGACTTCGCACGTTGAGATTCAGCACGGTTTCTACTGTCGACTTCGAGAGACTGTCTTTATTAAGCTTTCTTGCTTTTCGTTTCTTTCTTTCTTTCTTTTTTGGACTTCGACTACCCCAGCACGGTCACTGTCCCAAGCAGAAAGGTTCCCATTTATGCACATGCACACTTTATCGTAGTTTAGTGTCACCCTTTCTTGCTTATCGCAATTTTCCTTTGGTTCTGTCCTACAGCTTCTTTCTAATCTCACGAACATTACGAGAAAATGCTTCACTAACCGTGAAACTTGAGCCTTAAGCATATCACAGTGTTTAAGGATAGTAACCTTGTCACGATAGTAGAGCAGTTTAAGAATTATGGGTCTGGCCCAATAGAAGACGTCAGTTTGGTTCTGCCTACGAAGACGATGGATTCTTTCAACACCCTTGGTTTTTATGTCAGGTATACCCACGAAGCTTTTTTTTTAACTGACTCAAGAAGCAGCTTCGTTGGTTCGTTTGCTGTTTTGACATCGTAGATAGCAATATGCCCACTAAGCAGCTATAAGGTTCCACGGGATATATCAAAACCCATTTCTATTTCTATATTACAGCCTCAGTATGTGCGCCAATTGGAATCAGCAGAAATACGCTTTAAATAATATGCTTATGTTACAACCTAAATTATGGGGTTTTACGTGCCAAAACCACCATCTGATTATGAGGCACGCCGTAGTGGGGGACTCCGGAAATTTGGACTACCTGGGGTTCTTTAACGTGCACCTAAATCTAAGTACATGGGTGTTTTCGCATTTCGTCCCCATCGAAATGCGGCCGCCGTGGCCGGGATTCGATCCCGCGACCTCGTGCTCAGCAGCCCAACACCATAGCCACTGAGCAACCACGGCGGGTTATGTTACAACTTGCATTCTGTAATTTAGATGGATTATCTCTAGCGGCTGCTATATAGAGGTCTGTGAAGATCTCTATATTCACTAATCCCTAATCTCTTCGCCGAGCAAGAAAAAGCTATAATATTCAGGCTTCCTCCTGCATTTCTTCAGTGAAAAATGAGAGAGTAAGAGAAAGAGAGCGAGGATGTTGTTTTCTTACAGTGTTCTGTAAGGGTTAAGAGTGAGTAAGGATGCGGGAGGGCGTCGGTATAGTTTCTGGGTGTACACTGATTACGCAGCGCTGCGCGGTGCAGCCAGAGAAAAAAAAAATTGTTGGTGCGTGGAGTCGGCCGTTATCGGCATCGGGCAGACGTCTCCCTAACGCTGCTTTTTGGCACTTCTTTTCATTTGGTGCATTGTAATTAAACCCATCGCCTTGTAACAACATAAATATGCAGCGAATACGTAGGCAAGGTTAATGATTTCGCTGGGCGGACTTTTGCACTGGCAAAAAGAAGACGAAGAAGGGAACAAGGACGCGGAGGAACGGGGTTACCCACCGCTTATCCCAATGGGCACAGGCGTTCCCTGGCAAGACACTAGGCTTTCTTTGGGGTTGAATCTCCCTGGGAAAGGAGCTTGCGCCATATGTAAACATATATTATATATATATATATATATATATATATATATATATATATATATATATATAAGGAACCGCTTTATTCAAGCCAAGATCGTGTTGCCACACGAAGATGAAGCTTTCTCGCTGAAGATGATATACAGGGTGTTTCATTTTAGCTGCACCAAATTTTTAATATTACCCGTGGCAAATAGCACAATTATAATCCTTGATCTTAACTACTCAATGAGGCGGCTATTTCTTCCACGAGAGATTAAAACGCCTAATTGAATAATTAGCACACTTACGCTAATTAACTTTTTCATTCATTATTTTACGGCACATCTCTCAATCTATGAATTATAGCCGCACAGTTCGCGAGGCGTATCCACTTGGAACGAATTCTTAGGACTGAACCAGTTTCGAGATATTAATTTTCAAAGTGTCCGACGAAATTCATGGGCGTTCCAGTTAACTTTTTGAGGAAAACGCTGTTTTATGCATTGAAGCGCCAACTGGAACGCCCATGCATTTCGTCGGACACTTTGAAAATTAATATCTCGAAACTGGTTACGGTCCTGAGAATTCGTTCCAAGTGGATACGCCTTGCTAACTCAGCTGATATAATTCGTAGATTGAAAAATGTGCCGTAAGATAATGAATTGAAAAAATAATTAGCATAATTATGCTAATTATTCAGTTAGTGCCTGTTCATTTCTCGTGGAAGTAATGACCGCCTCATCGAGTAGTTTAGATCAAGGATTATAATTGTGCTATCTGCCACAGACAATTTTTTTTTTAATTTGGTGCAGCTAAAATGAAACACCCTGTATACATATGAGGAAGATGTGCACTGGATGATGATATGTAGAGGTGATGAAGATTAAAGTCAGGCATGTGTTGCGCTCACACTAATTCCCTCTCGCTATGGAAGCGGCCGCCTGGCCACGTCCAGGCCGGTGGGCTAGACCTGCCGGTCCCGACGTGGGACTAGCCGGGTGCGCGACGAGTTCGCGTCCTCGCCGGACCTGTAATAAAAGTTATTTCACTCACTCACTGGCCACGTGGGAGTATTATGAAATGCGTCGAGTATATGGTTTCAAACGAGAAACATGCACAATCTCTACCCCACAGCAACGGTGATCGGATTGCGTTCTTAGGGGCGAGACGCGGTAATTAACGGGGATGTCTTCTCAATGACCGTGTAAGGTCCAATAAATCGAGCGAAGAATTTTTCGCATAAGCCGGGAACGTGCACAAGAGTCCCAAGAATAATTTCGTCGCTAGGAGAAAACTTAGAGTACGCTTAAGCTTCGCCTTTAAGAGTGGAACGTGATAGCGTTATTGGACGCCGTTGACGCTGACCCCGACACCGTATTTTCTGCGACATGGGGCCCGATCGAAATTTAGCAAGGCTCGGTTTTCAACATTCCCCTCAATGTTGCCTAGAACCAATGTACAGCGAAACACCATCAGAAGTGGAGGACGCTTAAGCTTCCCCTGTAATTATTGAAAGACTCATTTGGGTTCTGGGTTCGTCCGTGCAGACACTTCGCCAGAAGCTCCGGCTGTGAAAGCTGTGGATAACTAAGAATGGAACCCGATAGCATTCAAAGATGCCTGGCGGCTCATCAGGCTTTTTTTCTCGTATATTCAAGTTGCAATCCAACGCTATCACGTTTTTAGGTTGTTGTTAAGTTGTACTCTACGATTTTTCTGAAAAATTTTACTTTGAGAAATTCAATTTTTGTTCACTCACTCTTGCTTTTGGCACGTGAAACCTCATAACTTAATTTTTAATTTTTCTTCACTAACGCCTTGCGCCACGCGAAGGGGCGGCCCGCCCGGTCGGGATGGTTCGGGATGATGTGGTTCGGCATGATTATTTCCGCCAGACGCCGACGCTTACGCCGACACCGACGCCGATGCCGGATTTTCGGCGACACGGGGCCCTTAATGCTATCGCGTGAAAAAGTCGCAGCAGGGGGAGTCGAGTCATAGCGAGAGAGAGAGAGAGAGAGCAAGGACAAGAAAGGCAGGTAGGTCAACCAGACGAGCATCCGGTTTGCTATCCTACATTAGGTGTAAGGGAAAAAGGGAATAGAAAGAGGAAAAGGGGGAGAGAGTGAGTACCGAGTTCACGTGGGACGACAGACTTCCAAGTGTCCTGGGAGATGCCGGTGTTAATGAGGGCGAGGTGACAGCAGTCCGCGAGGCGAGACAAAAAAAAAAAATTCACCAGCTCTTCCCCTGTCGAGAAAATGGGGGTAAGTGAAGCTTGTCGTGTGTGTATCTGACCTTCGTCAGGGTAACGTAATGTTCACGACATGTCACGGTAATAAAACATAAACGTTTATTAAATGTATGCATCGAGGGAAGGAAACGTACAACGCAACGGAAGGAAAAGTTGCACGAAAGGGAAACAAAAGTAGAAGGAAGTAAAGGGAACGAAAAGTACCACAAAAGGGAACGAAATGCAGTAGGAAATGGAAGGTAAAGTTGTAGGTCAAGTACATACATGACAACCTTCGCTTACCCCCATTTTCCCGCATGTAAAGAGGCTTTCTCCGCGTAGCGTGTTAGATAGTCAATAGCCGTCACAATCCAACAATTTCTATTTGATATCATGGGAAGAGGGCCGTAAAAGTCTATTTGAACAACCTCGAAAGGTGAAGCGGGACACGGAAGAGGTTGCAAAAAGCCAGAAGAAGCTGTTGTCGGTCATTTGCGGCTTTGCCAATGAACGCAGGATGCGACGTACTTCGCAACGGCCGAAGAGAGACCAGTCCAGGAGCCGCGACTTCGTATTCTGTCGTAAGTCTTGTGGTAGCCTAGATGACCGGCCATCGGATGATCGTGAAAGGCTTCCAGTAGCTCACGTTGCAGAAAACGTGGTATTATCGGGACCAGTTTGTTGCCATTAGCATGATAAATGTAGCGATGTAAAGCACCACCATGCAGCTTGAATTGATTAAGTTGTTGACGAAGACGGGCGTTCAGAGGTGAAGATGAACCTTCCTTGCGTTCGATAATAGTTCGGTAGTATGGGTGGGGTGAACACGTTGGTGTGACACAAGGACAGATGGGCTGCCGGGTCTTATCCAGTCGAGCGTTGCGATCGGTAAAGTCGATGAAGAGGACTCGGGATGTACGCTAGTACGAAGAGGCGATGGTGAGCCATCATGGTTCGAAAGAGGGTAGCGAGATAGAGCATCGGCATCGTAATGCTTCTTGCCAGACCTGTAGGCGACATCGAAATCGTACTCCTGTAAACGAAGTACCCAGCGACCAAGGCGACCCGATAAGTTCTTTAGCGATGAAAGCCAGGACAGTGTGTTATCGTCGGTAACAACTGTAAAATGGCGGCCGTGGAGATATGGGCGAACTTTTTGCGTTGCCCAAACAACAGCAAGGTACTCCTGCTCGGTTATGATGTAATTCTTCTCTGCAGCGGTTAGAGTACGACTAGCGTAAGCAATTTCTCGTTCGCGGAAGGTGTTGTCACGTTGCAGTCTAGAACGGCATCGAGGCTATATGACTGCTAACGTCGGTGTGAATCGAAGTGGCACAGCACCAGGTCCGACTTCATGGCATGTTTCAAAGCCAGGAAAGCACGTTCACATTCGTCGGACCAAACGAAGGGCGCGTTACCTGCGAAGAGTTGAAGGAACAGCAACGCAAGCGCAGCAAAGTAGCATATGAAGCGCCTGAACTAAAAAGCAAGTCCGAGAAAGCTTCGCGGGTCTTTCTGACGCAGCGGACGACGAAATTCAAGGACGGCGGCAAGCTTCTTAGGGTCCAGTCGAATACCTTCTTTGCTTACTAAGTGCCCCAGAACCTTGATGGTATTGCTAGCGAAACTGCATATTTTTGTGCTGAGCTGTAGGAAAGCGTTGACAAGACATGCGAGCACTTCATCAAGATGCTGCAAATGTTGTGACAACGTAGTTGAAAGCACTACAATGTCGTCGAGGTAGCACAGACAAGCCTTCCATTTCAAACCACGCAAGACATTATCGATCATGCGTTCGAAGCTGGCAGGCGCGCTGCAGAGTCCGAAAGGCGTCACATTAATCTCGTAGAGCCCATCATGCAGGGTGGCAAACGCCGTTTTTTCCTTGTCGGATCCGGACATCGGTTTTTGCCAGTAGCCAGATCTAAAGTGCAGGTTAGAAAAACATTCGGCGCTGTGTAGCGAATCTAGTGCATCGTCGATCCGTAGCAGGGGGTAAACATCTTTGAGCGTGAGTTTCGTCAACGCAAGGTAATCGACGCAAAAACGCACTGAACCGTCTTTCTTTTGCACTAGAACAACTGGGGAGGACTAGGGACTCGAGGAAGGACGTATGATATTTCGTCGTAGCATGTTTGACACGTCTTCTTCGATGATTTTGCGCTCCGTAAGCGACACGTGGTATGGGCGCCGGTGAATAATGCGGGAGCCGTGAGGCTGTATGCTCTGAGTAGCGGTGGTAGTCATACTGAGGACGCACGGGCGAATTCACGTCGAACAAGAAACGGTGTTTGTTCAACAGGGCGGGGAGATCTTGACTCTGAGCAGGCGTTAGGGCAGAGCTTATGGTTGCCGACAATTGTGTCGTAGAGGCATTGCTTGGCAGCGATCTTGACGTATTTGTTGGCACTGTCGAAAGGGCGACAATTGCAATGGGATTATTGTTAACAGCGCATGTGACAGTTTATCCACGGGGCAAAAGTTGGGATTCGGGAGTTTGATTTAAGGTGGTAAGAAATTCAAATCCCTCAGGGAAGCGAATAACGCCAGGGGCAATCGAACCCCTCGAGGTAGGGTATGTCCGTAGGGTAGAATGAGTACGTCGCCATCCACGATGTTGTTGAAGTTGACACTTGTGATCGCTTCTCTAGATGGCAAAAGAACGTAATCGTAAGGGGTGACGAGGCGAATGTGTTCTTCATGGTTAGAGAGAGAACAGCTGGTGGCATCTGGTATGAGGCGCTGACGATAAGAAATAGAAGTGGATGGAGAAGTTAGTTCCACCCGAAAATAATTTCGTGGGTACACTCACAAACTCTGTTCGTGAGTGCACCCACTAACTCATTTTGCAAAATATGCAAATTTGTCATTGCTTCGAGAAACTAATATTATTTTTTGCATTCTTAGTTCAATTATGAAAAAAAAAACTCGTGGTGCGGTACGTCACTACTGACAGAATGCCATTGGTTGCTGCCTCGTATATTCTATATTTTATTTTAGGAGCTTAGCTAACGTTAGCTGGAGCATCCTGTACAATAATACAACCTGAAGTTATGGGTTGTTTTGTGGAAGAGAGTAGAGATTTGTTTCCTCGCATAAGAACAAATTTAGAGGCAAATTATAATGTTTCCATGAGCTAGACTAATTCTTAGCGCCATTATTGGTGTAAAATAGGTAAATATTAAAGTCCTAGCAGTATTTACAATGAAGATAGCGTGGGGCCTGCCATCGTTATTTTGCGTTTATTATATATGTTATTACACTAATCTTCAAACACTTTCTATTTTCGCTTTTTGTACTAAGGCTTCTTTGTTTGTTTTTATTTTTTTTTTTTTGGAAACTGCTTATATGCTTGGACCCAAGGGTCTGCAGTATGTAATGAATAAATAAAAATTAAAAATATACCAAGAGCTGGTAACAACAACGGCAACAAATAACTTTCTGACGAAGAGTAAGAAGGATTTCCTTCAGCTTAATTGCGTCAAACTCCTAAACAATATGCAAAGCCAAAATTAAGATTACACCGAGGTTCGTAAGTTTCACGGCCTAGATAATGAAGCTGTCTGTAAGTCAATACAGGGTGACGTCATAAAATGTAATGAAACATCTATGAGGTGGAGTGCATGAAATACACTTTATTTTTTGAATCAATGATTCTAGTATTTTTTTCAACGAACAATAAGAATGCATGCTTTATGCGGTTAGAATACTGTAAAATAAAGCATGTATGAGTACAGGACAGATCATTGTCCTTCTCCTCTATGTCTTATTTTGCACTATTCTTAAGATTAAGCTTTAGCTTGGGGCAACCTCCGCCTTCCCCATTGAAATGCATGTAAAACGCAGAAATGGTTTTTTGAGACAACCGCTTGACCGATTTGAATAAAATCCGTTGCACTTGAGAGACAAAGTTAAACGCTAGGAACTCAAGGAAGCATAATTTTGATTCAAAGTATAGAATGCTTTACAAAAAGTTCCAGAAATTGGTTTTAACAAAAATGAAGCACGAGCTTTACAACTCCGTAAATCTGCATAAAAAGAGACATCGCAGTTCTGCAAACTGTATCCATTGGAGCATCTAAGAGGACAAAGTTAGTATATGAATTCACAGATTACGTGAAGTTGTTACAACGTCTACAGGGGTTTTGCAAGCGTCCTACTCATAAATTATTGGTATATATATATTTCAGAACGCTGTATATTGCATCAATTTTGTCCGCTTTGGAAGTATTATTAGGCGCTGTTCAAATATTTATTATATTGTTTTTCGTTGCTGACTTACAGACTGGTCACCTTGATAGCTTATTTATATATATGAATGGCATAAATAAAACAAAATCTGCTTCCTACAGTCACTAGATTTTATTTTTTATCGTAATTGCAGTAACCTTCCACAAAGTCGGTTCTGTAATTACCAAGAAAGACAATTTTCTTCGATTTCATGTATTTAAATAGGAGCCCCCAAACTAACGCCTACTCTTCAGCTTGAATCATCAACCAACTATAGCCCAGAATCACGTATTATTGTAGTGCATATACATAAAAACTGCTGGCATTAACGTTACCGTCTGTACGGTACATAAAGATTACACCTAGCGTAAAATAAAATAAACAAAATTTTACGCGTCTTATTTAGTTGTATACAGTATTTAATTACCCGATCCATGATAGCGTCGCTTTACATTGGTCCCAACATGCACGCTGCACCCATACAATTATATTTTTTCTTTTCTCATAAATATTACACGACGGCGCAGTGCAATGCTTAATTCTGGTGTTGAAAAAGCAAAAAACCAAACAAAATTTAATTAACGTGAACATGCACGCAACAGGAGCTACAGTACCCGCATTTTGTGTCGCTATACTTTATTTGGCCGCTCTGATCCGGTGCCGTCTTGTGGTTGCCCTGAAGCGAAAGCGCCGTGCACACTTGCTTGTTTGCCAACTTCCCAGCACTTCAGCGCTTGGTGACGCAGTAGCTTAAAGCGAAGCGGAAATAAGACAAGCTGGGAAAAAAATGTGCTCGTAAACAAGAGGACATCCCCGGCGTGTAAGTTCCCTCAAGCGGTGCATTTTCTCTGGGCCTTTATACAAATAATATGAAATGTTAGACTTTGACACGTCAGTTCCTAGAAGAAAAAAAACAGTGTTATAGCGACGTGCTCGAAGGCCTCCCGGTGGTATTTGAACATGGTGTTCTGGGTGAATTTTCCTACCGTGTAGCGTAGGATACACATCGAATTCCCTCAGGACATTTACAGCTAGCTGTAGAATTAAAGCTGTCCTGTGGCGACGTGTCTTCTGATGTTGCCCTCATAGTATTACTTCTTACTATTTCATTCCATGTCAGTGTGAGAACTTTGTCTAAGCAGACTATAAACTCGGCGGCCTCCATATAATGTAACGCACCGTTCTATTGCACTGCGCTAGCAAAACAAAACTTGAAAGTTTTGTTTTCTTTAGTTTAGGCTTAGTAGAAAAGAAAGTACAAAGTGAGAGGGCAAATTCAAACTAAAAATATGAATATAAAAAGGCATACATTGTTCAAAAATTCAGAGCTCTTCCACCATGTGAAGACTGAAGGCCAGCGAAGTTGTACTTGTTGATAACTACGTTGAGTTATATAGGGTTAATTGCTGTATTGATTGAATAAAGACACAAATACGTAACTTCGTTGTTGTTATCGCCTTTTATTTTTTCTTTACTTTGTCACCATGGTAACCATTGCTTTGTGGTCACTGTGATATACTGCAACTGGTTGCCGATGCTTTCGCGCCCACTCCCGCTTCTGTTCGCGAAGGCGATCCTCACGTCCAGGCTGTGGTTCTTCATCGGTCACAAAACGGCTATCCGACGTTACGGATCCTTCGACACGCGTTCGGCTATAGCGGCTTCCCGCCGCCTTCGCACCCATTCAGGCTGTTGCTCACGCCAGCGCTCTTTCCATGCACGTTCTTCTTCTTCGGTTCGGACTACGCGCATCCTGGTTATAGCAAGACCAAAGTACCGCTGCTCATAACGTCACTAGAGCGATGTCGACGTCACAAGAAAACGAGGCACAGACATTGGTGGGTGCACAATGACGTTTATTCCGCCATCCACTCCGGAACCACGTAGGACCGCCGGCGCGCAGCAGGCTACTGTGGATTTGATTTTGTCGACGCGACTATTTCTACACACCCCGTCGACGCACACACTTTTAGTCAGAACTTAGCCATATACAGCTTCGCTGCAAAACTAAAGCAAGAACACAGGCCTTGCACAAACGTGCGTGTTGTCTGTGTTCTTCGTCTTGTTTCCTGTTTCTGACGCGCTACGCCTTTTTGTTTCCATCTTGCCCAAACATGCACAGCACATGCTGCAACCCATTCGCAGTGGTGGGTGCGGCTAGGCATGCTCTTCAAGTCTTAGTGCCCCGAACACATGCCTTCTCGTTTTGACTTCACTTCGTTCACATGCCTTCTTTACGCTGGGAGACTTTCATCCTGTAGATGGGCTGATATCCCTCCGTTGCTGGTAGACAGATGTGGGCAAGGTTCATGTTCGGAACACGTAACACGAGAGCGTCTACTTCCAGAGGCACAACAGCTAACCAGCGCGGAAATTCATATTCATACAAGAACACAAACAAATGTAGACAGAGCGCTGCTTCTGTCAACGGGTCACAATACATGTCACTTTAGAAATAACCAACAAGCCTGATTTGTATGAGTAGTAACCGATAAAGAAAACTGGCATAGTTGCCCATATTAGGGAAGCAACGACAAACAACTAATCAATCAAGGGTACCATTCCGGTCGAAATTCTATTTGGTCTTAAATGGCCTCTTGGTGAACAATCATTATACTAAACTGTACTGATGAAGAAACGATGGGTTCTCCACTGCGGCCCAACATTCGTGTCTTTCATAAACTGCGTCGACCATTTAGTAAAAACGTATCAAAGCTCACAACATCCTTTTCGGGCACAATCAAGTATCGAACGTTATACGGTTTCACATGAAAGTCTTTCTTTAAATCATTTGTAGCACGTACGACAAAAGTACTGCATCTTTACAATTCCGAAAACAATGCTCTATCGTTTCCGGTACATCGCAAGGGCGGCAGTTTGCAGAAGACACAAAAGTACCCTTTTTACGTAGCCAGGTTTTAACAGGTAAAGTTTCTGCGTGCAATTTATGTAAACATGTTCTAGTGCATGGGGAAACTGGCATCTAAGTATGTCGTGGCCTGTTATGTCGGAGAAAACAAAGTGGTAAATGGGGGGCGTAAGGAGCATAGATTTAAATTATTGCACATCCGTTTCCTCGATACTCTATAGAGGTGTTCCGCGGAAAAACGAACCAAAAGAAAATGCAGCGCAAGATAAACTTTATACATAAAAGCCTCCTAAAAGGGATGTTCCGAATATTGTGATGACACCAGTACACCTACTTGGAGACCCTTCTTGTGGAGGCCTCATCCTCGGAAGCTTAAACGTTAATTTACACAAGTATTGAACTTAAAACACGGTGTCAGGAGCCTTTGTATTTTAGAGGTAATATCAAATTCCACGCTATTGACAATTCGGTCAGGTAGATGTTTGGGCATTCCAAACTGAACGATAGAAACCAAAAATGTGACTGTATTCACAAATTCTCCAAACTTATTACACTGACCATAACGCAAGTTTACCGTAACCCACGAAAGGAAATTAAAATAAGCATGATGTACCAGTGCCCGACAAGATTATCTGCACCAAATATATCCAAATAGTAAACTGTTGAACCAACTCGAACGAAGAAAAAAAGCATGAGCAGCTGCGAATATTAAGTTCCATAATGCTGTAATTCTGAACTGTATAAAACTAGCCCACATGGACAAGGGGAGTGTGAGAGTGCTAAAGTCTGTCCACGTATGTATTTCTAATTCCACAATATGCATTATCATAGGTCATACAGAAAAAAAGTAGCGTACTCTGAGAAGATTAACTTATTTATTTAATCAACAAAATTTGGTTCTTCAATATCACGAAATGTATAATTATCATCGAAATATTGCAATAAATGTTATTGCTGTCGTTTGCATTTCAAGTTATCTACATTAGCATTTTTTTTCAATGCTAGTATATTTACCGCATTTGCACAAATGTAACGCGAGTATCTTTCTTTTTTTTTCGAAATTACTGGCCTTATAATGTGCCTCGTGCTACAGCCGGGATTTCGTAACACGAATATAACGCGTTTATTCTTTTTTTTATTATTATTCTTGCCTGCTCTCCGGGCTCTCCATGCTTCGCACAAGAGCGGTGAGCTGGGAGTTGCCACTGTGCAGGTTGCGCAATCTATCTTCTTTCGATGAGGCAGCTGTAGGTGCCGCATGAATGCGGTTACAGCGTATGAATCACAACCTCGAGCGAGACGACAGATGCTTTTGTATAGGCGCGTCAAGCGAGCAGTCTTCGAAGTAGCGTGGTGCATCACCGCGCAATCCGTAAAAGTCTTCGCCGTGTTCGATCGTGTCGCGGGCATTTCTGAAGTGCTGTTTGTGCAATAACCTTGGTTGGTGTCACGGAGGACGACACTGATCTTGTCGACAGCGACAAAGACGTCAGCACTCGCCCTTTCACTTTATTTTGCGACCGCTGTTCACAGTGACGATGTAGAAAGCCCTGTGGGCATTCGCTTTTATGCACTGTTTGCTATTTCCTTGCGGCAACATAAGAGATAACAAAACTAAAAAAAAATCGGAGATTTCACATGCCAATACCAAAATATGACCGTGAGGCGCACCATAGTGGGGTACTCCGGATCAATTTCGACCACCTGGGGTTCTTAAACGTGCATATAAATGCAGTGCACGAGCATTTTTGCATTCCGCCCCAATTGGAATGTGGCTGCTGAGGCCGGGATCGAATCCGCGACGTTGATCTCGGCGGCGCTGAGCTACCGCGGCGGGTGGGATAACAAAACTTCTTAGAGTTCCTAGAGAAAAAAAATGAAGCATGCTCAACTCGACATAAGACTATTTTACGGGAGCGTTTGGGTGCCGCCATCTTGGGCTGTTAACGCTAGTGTTTGCCACTTTTAACAACGAAATGTACGTTACTACAATGGCATTGCAAACATGAATGTATTTGTATAAATGAGTTCAGCCTTTTATGACAATGTTACGTGACTTCACTTCTCATGAAAACTTGGAAATTGTTTGTGTAACAGCCCAATATGGCGGCACTCATGAACCTAATATAAAAATGCCGCAGTTTCGCCCGAAAGGCGAAGCATCGATCGCGTAGCAAATTAGTAGAGCGCTATTCGGAGTAGGGATAGTAGTTTTATCGGCTGCATAAACTTGGACACATTGGCTTACTAACTGAATTAACAATCGTGGTGTCAGCGCGCACAAACAAACATGAATAGATCACACTGAATGACCGCAGCCAACGACTATCAAAACGCTGGCAGCAAGCGCAGGTTCGCGCGGTCTATCACTTCAACGGGAACTGAGCGGCGAATCAACAGCATATACAAAGGTCAGAGCCGTATTGAGATAAGAGACCGTGCGGACAACCGGCATCCCCGGGCAAAGCGCAAAGAAGTTGTTGGCAAAGGAGAAGCTGCCCCCCCTCCCCCCCTCTTCCCGTTTCTTGCTTTCGCGTGGAAGATTGAGTGGCAAGATACGCCTTTGGTGCCGGATCACAGCGCCGCTCCGCCTCCCTCCCTCCCATACCCCCACGGCCTCTCGCGCGACATTCGCGTTTGCTTTCCGCCGTGCGTTCGCCCTCCGTGATAGCGCGCGTCCCCCGCGCGCTTTCGCTCGCGCATACGGCGCGCGGCGACGATTTTATCGCCCTTGGAATCTATACGGAACCTCATCGTGACTGCGACGGCGACGCCGAAGGCAGAAATCCGGTTGAAGTGTCCATATAATTGATATCGCAATAAAATCGTCTTGTTATGAATCACATAATTGTTCCGCAGCGAATGGGTAATGATCTTGCCAAGTGTGCGTGCGCGCGTGCGCAGACGCCTAGGGCAGAGCGGAGCGCAATGAGTGTCTAGATCGTTCCAGGCTCAACCCGAGCAGAATGGGACCGCACTCGAGCGGATCCTCGCACTATTACAAGTCCAACTGATTTTTTTTTTTTACGTAAAGCAATCATTTTGAATGCTGAAATAAATTCTATTATTTCACCCGACCAACAGAAGATATTCCTGTGTACGTGTCCTATATTCGGGGAAGTCGACGTCAGCCACACGTGTCGAGCGTTTTTGTGTTTCCCGAAAGAGACTCGACACCAGATACCCGTTACAAGAAACTGAGCTGAACTCGTAAAGAATGCTTCGCATTAATACCGATGAAAGCGGGGACTGTTCCAAATTATATTTCTGCAGGACAGCCTGCCAATATTGCAGACTTGCACCAGTTATTCAATGAACGCATGGAGCAAGGAACTTCTGTACAATAACCTCCAACCATTCAATAGGAATGATTCGCATTTAAGCAGAATTTGTTGTCTCAATTTAGACATTTTTTCTCTCTCTTTTTGCCTGCATTACTCAGCACATTTTAATTTTCTCTAAGGTCAAATTTGTTCTGATTCAGCAATTTTCCGCCTAAGCAATCCTTGCATCAAGGCAATTTCCTTACAGGTAATGAAATTGGAATTATGGCTTAAATGAAGGTGAGCATGAACACGTGTAGTAATTTAATGCTTCAAAATAAACTTTGTTTATTCAGCAGGAGGTTAGGTTCACTGTCATTAGTCTGCCACAACTGTGGGTATTTATTAATCTCATGTGCATTCTGTTTAATTTGCATTCCGTACTTGCAATGCCGGAAGGTTGTAATTTAATTATCACTCTGTAAATTGCGCTTGTTCTTACGACAGGTATTTGGCGATGCAAAATGAACAGATAATGCGCACCATTTTTCTATGTTAGCCTGCACGTGATAAATATGCATAAAGCTGTGCTGTTCTTGTAGTGCGCAGCAGTGTGACATGTGCTCGGTTATAATAAATTGCGGGGTTTAACGTCCAGAAGCTCAAAAGCGAACTCTGAGGGGCCGGCACCGTAGTGGAGTCATCTAGATTTCTTTTTTTTTTAATGCCTGGGGTTCTTGACGGCGCATACAAAGCACGGTACGCAAGCGTTTTTGCATTAAATTTCTGAAATGCGGCCGCCGTGGCTGGTAATCTAATCTATGACATCTTGGTAAGCAGCGCGGATTGAGTAATCAGACCAAATGTGAAATGAAAGCAATGAGTTCGAAGTCAGGTCCATTGATACAACTTCTTTTCTGTTAACCAATGTTTTCTTCATTTTTTTATTGTTCAGTTTTTTTAACTGTCAAAGCAGTATATCCCTTCTTCCTGTTTTCACGAGAAAAAAAAATAGGTCCCTGGGATTGACAGGGCCTGCTTACACTTGAAGATTCTTGTCTATTTTGTATTCTTATTACCACTAGAAAGAATCAGCTGCAATGTATTTTCTTTAGCCAGAGGAATCTAACAGCAAATAAAATACCTAATAATTATAATAATGACACCAAGGATACTCACGATGCTTATTTCTTCAGCGTTTTACTCAAAGTAATTTAAGAGTCAATGAATAAATACAAGACAATGATAGTGTTTTTTGTTAATCAGGAAAATTCAACCTCACGCCACCTCCTGAATTGTAATGACAATGTGAACAGAGCGCTGATGGGAGGAGGAGGAGAGAGAAAGGCAGAAGGCAGGGAGGTTAACCAGAGCGCTGAAGGTACACTTTGGGCTGGTGGGGCTGGACGCTTGAGAGGGGGGGGAGGGGGGGGGGGGGGGGTTACAACACCCGAAACCCTCCACGGACTACACAGTGACCCAGGTATACTTGCAGGTGCTAAAACAGTTACACACACACACACACACACACACACACACACACACACACACACACACACACACACACACACGCACACGCACACGCACACGCACACGCACACGCGCACACACACACACACACACACACTGAAAAAATCCTAATCACGCTAACACACTAAAATAGTTCAATTTTTTGCTGTAAATGCGTCCTAGCATACAACACATGCAGTTACGTGGTACATTGTTCCAGCTTGCTACGGCAGATGGAAGGAAAGAGTATTTCTATGTGTCGCAGCGTGATATAAATAACCTGATGCACTTGGCAGAATTTGTTCTGGATGAGTGCGCAATAATGCAAATCAGTCTTTTTTTTACCATACGGAGTAACCTTATATTACAACCTTGTGTTTAGAAAAGAGAAAATATTCCGCATTTGATTGCTTATTCGGAGGATGTTCTCTCAAGTATTTATATACGACTTGGAAAGTCCGCTATTCCAGCGCCCATACTTCCACGTTCATGACATTTTTGACGTGAGTAAAAGGTCTCTGTACGTTATACTCGTACGTTTTTCTGAACTCGCTGTGTTTTGCGTCCTGTCCTGTCCTTGAACACCAGAATAACCAAACGCACTTGAATACCTCAGTATGTGGAACACCTGTCGTACGTGTATACAACCTAGATAGGTCCCAGAGCAGAGCCGTATCACGTCGACGGTGCAGTCAAAGGAAAATGCTCGAGCGCAGTCAAAGATACCGCACTCATCATGAAAAGAGGTTTGGTCAGCTAATGAAGGAGCGACGCTCCATGGGACGCCGCCAAGTAGTAGTCTGGACGCTCCGTTCAGCTTAACCACGACCAAATCGTGAATAAAAGGTGGTCCTTGAAGTATGAAAGCGAAACGGAACCTACCGAGTGGTTGTGCAAGCTCATCGCTGAAGGGTTCGTTGAACCACGAGGTGTCGTGCCGCCCGTTGAAGTACGAGTTTTATTTATTTATTTCTAGCTAGGCACCGCTTTCTAAGAAATGTAAAGGGCAGCCAGCAGAGAGCACTCTGGACATCAAAGTGAAAGGCTCCGTCGGCTACAGGCTATTATTTTCGTTTTGTTCACTTACCAGTGCCGGGCCACGCTACCTTAAGGGCGCCCTTCGAGCAAGCAGCGGTTCTTGCTCTCTCAAACTTGCTCCAATATCCGTTTCTGCAAATTCCATAATGGATGAAAAGTCGTTGCTCGGGAAAGTATGGACTTGAAACACCATACACGAAAAGGTAAAGCGCAGTAAAGTAGTCCCTGTCCCAAAGTGGGACCCACGAGTACTACTAATTCTGTTTACGCAAAGGGATGATTTTGATCTCATTAGCGGATATAAAAAAAGGATAAATGAAATAGATGTAAGATTCACACAGAGAACTACAAAGAGTGCAGCACCAATCGGGGAGTCGGTAAACAATTTGAAGTTTAGATTTTAAAGTAATTATAGGACAGCCTATGTGCGAAGCCGGTAAACCCATTTGTCTAACCGCACTCGAAAAAAAAGGACCAGAAGCATTAAAGATACAGCGGAAAGGTGGAATAGTACATAGAATAACGAGGTTGGTTGGTTATTTTTGAAAATTGAAGCTATACGGTGGATTGGCTTGGCGCAGGCAGAGGTTTAATTGTAGAGCTCTTGGAGAAACTTCGGTCTTGCAAAAATACGAATGACGACACCCACAGTAATCAGATAAACGTGTTAAGGATTTGTATTAGTAGAGTAAGGAGGCGTCTGTGAAATTTTTATGGAATGAATTCTCTGCAGAAAGAATAGACGGTCGACAGTTGTAATTTTTCTTAGTCTGTGGTCGCTCATTGAAGGGCGCTGCTTGCACGGCGATGATTAAGGCAACGAGAAGGATGATGTGAGGGTGAGCTCACGTGATCCCTAGTGGACCTAACTGTTAATCCGCTAGCAAGGGCCGTTGGAAGCAGTAAGCCTCAATGAGGCTATATGAATAAAGAATTTGTGTCTATTATATTTAGGTCTGCAGATGTAAAAAAACCGAGTAACCAAGTAAACTGTGTACGCAAGAAACACTGAAAGTATTTGGCGTATAATTTTTACGGTTGTTAATAGTGCGCGCGACCTGTACCTTTGCAAAAAGACATCTTGTTGGGCTAGTTCATGCTTTCTTAAAGACCTATTGTAGGACAACTACACAAATGAAAGAAACAAACGTAGACAGAAGTAACAGGCGTGACAGTGGTTGTCTCGTTGCTCTGCTGGAATCTTTACCTCGGGAGCTGCTACCTAAATACGACAGACTCCCGTTAAGCAAAGCCGGTTAAGGAAAATTTTTTAATATGGCGGAAAATGTGTAAACATTTGGTTAAAACACATTGACAGGCTAGTTGGTTAGAATCCAAGATAGAATGTGTAAGCGCGACTGAACGAGAATGTAGAAAGAAACAGACACACAGAGACTGTTCTTGATTTTCACCACTGAATGTTCTTTTTGTCTGGTTTGTTACCGCTCGTTCGGTATATAATTATCAGTTCGTGCGAAATTAAAAATCTATAGTTGAGAGTAGCGCTGTCTCTGTGTGTTGGTTTCTTTCTACATCCTTGTTCAGTCGAGCTTACACATTCTATCGTGAACATTTGGTTGGTTTTCCATAGACCCAATAAAACAAATTCCGCTTAACACGAATTGCTAATTCGGTTAATGCAAACTCGCGCAGCTGCCGCTGACGGCTGCTACTCGGCGCTCAGCGAGAGACCCGGATCGGTGGACTTGGAGGAGGCGACTCTGCAAGCTACACGACAAGCAAATGGTGTTTCGCTAGACATAAACAGCTACGCCAGCATCAACGATTACGTAGAAACCAACAGCAATGACAACATAGAAACAATAATTAGGAAGGTCCAAAATGTGCCTGTGAAGGCTGGCAATTGTCTTAGGACACTGCCCAGGAGATACGACACCCACTTTCACGCACTACGCACTACACAACTGATAATGCCCTAACTACTTCAGTGCGTTTTATTCAGGTACCCTAAAAGCCCAGAGGGCATTACATAGGGGCACAAAAGGTGCATAGGGGCACAATGAATGGGGCACAAAATACCCAAAATACATAGCTAAACAAGAAAATATGAATTAGAACAACAAGAACCAGTAAAAACGAATTAGTGCAAAGACAATTCCTGGCAAGACAAAAGTCCCTAATTAGCCAAGCCAGGCAGGCGGCAGAGGCCAGTGGGGCCCTGGACGGAGAGGCTCCGACCTCCTGTCCTTAATATTTTACCCAGTCCAGTAAAGTTTATTTATATATTTATACTACGGAGTATATACAATGTGTGAGCGAAAAAAATTTTATAATAATCACAAGGTTCAAGGTTCCTAAAATACTTCAACCACTTATCCTAATGAGCAGTATTACATGTACATGTATATTACTTGATAAAACATTCCTAAATAAAACAATGATTTTAGTATACATCACTGAACATGAAAGCAATTAAAGATTAAATCATAACATCAGGAAATGCAATTGTAATGTCACAGCAAACAGTAAGAGGATGAAATTTATTTTTTGGAGTTTACCTTTTTTATTTTTTACAAAAAGAAGGTACTAAAACATTTTGACCAAGCTAGGTGAAATACCAGCTTTTGTGACAGCTCACAGATGTGAAAAGCACCAGCAAGCCTCAGTTGCTTAAAGGCTGGTTGGAACAAAATTTCACTTTGGCAAAATTGGTAATAAAGGTGTAGTCTAAACTAATAGAGCAATCTTTCAAAGCTGTGGGGCTGGGAATTGTGTAATTTTCTTATTAGCAGCCTTGAAATAGCACGCGTGGAGACAGATGGTTAGAGGATATAAGGCAAGTCCCAGTACGTCACCACCGAGATTTCTCAATGTGCCGCTGGCACCTGTGGGCGGCGCTTTAATCTCCGTTTGTTAAACCTAGAACCCACGCGTTTTGAGTCATGCGTCACTTCTGGCGAGTGATAATGGCAGCGTTATTCTTTCTTTTTTAAAGCGAAAGCTTTACTAACCTAGTCGAGCCGAGTTTCGCCGTCGCCAGCAGTTTGACCTTTATTTGACCGCAGCTGCACCGTAGCCTTGGCAAGGCATCACTTGACTCGCCACGCCGAGCTCCGCCGCCGCCGCCGGCTCGGCGCATGCGCTCTCCGCAGTAGTGTGCCACCTGACCACGTGACTCCCCGCGCGCCTGGCTAAAAGAAACACCTCGTTCGCCATGGATGAGAATGGGGCCGGGCCGTCTTCTCTGAGCGTTGCGCGGGAGCGGGAGGTTTTGAGCCTTCATCGGCAAGCGGCGTCTGATCACCCCGCGGACATCACGCGACGAGCTGCTTCACTGGAGAGGGTCCGGAATGCCAAGCGCGCGAAGCTAGCGTCGGAGACTGAGAAAGGGCGAGCCGTTCGGCTCGCAAAACGCTTGGACTTGTCGGCTTATTATTTATACCTGGCTTAACGATGAGTGTATACCTAAGTATTATAATTACAGCTAAATCAAAGGTTAACCAAGTGAAACCAAGACTTAACCAGGCTAAACCAAACTATCGCGTTGCATATCCAGGGTTAGCTGAGCTAAGCCGCAGCCATTCTTTTTTTTTTTTTTTTTGCATCCACTCGCATTTCAAAGTGAAATTTCGCACGGATGCTGCTTCATATCTACACTATCTGAAACCAGGCTTTCTTACGGGGTCCAAACCTTTGCTGCTGTTGGCATCTAAGTAAGAGTACACTAAACCACAATTTTTATCATGCCAAAGAAAATTGTATCTTTTTTTTTTTTACGTCTGCCTTTTGGTTTTAGTCCTGTATCCTGGAATAGACGCACGAGGAATAGCCCATTTTCTTTTCTGTGGTTTACTTCTCGAGATACTTCTGATTAGACGAACAAATTTCCATGGTCCCTTCGAGTTCGTCACTAGAAACGGAGAAATTATGTATTTTTTTCGGAACCAAACCAAGTTTGCCGCATTTAAATGAAAAAGTTGGAATCTCTAGACAACATAAAGCAGATTTTTTATATAAGGTGTCAATTTCCTTACCAAAAATTAATCAAAATAGAGAGTTTGAAAAAATAAAGCTGTGGTATTAAGTTTTGAACTATGTTACTCAGTAATAAAACGCGATATCACATTTCTTTAACCTGCACATGTTAATAAGTCTTAAGGTGAGAAAACTCACGTATTACACACATCTCTAATCCATGCCACTTATTCTTGAATAGAACTCTTGTTAAACCTTCGTAATCATCCTAATAACTTCACCTAAGCTGTAAATTT
Organism: Dermacentor silvarum; assembly: GCF_013339745.2. Classification (NCBI taxonomy): domain Eukaryota; kingdom Metazoa; phylum Arthropoda; class Arachnida; order Ixodida; family Ixodidae; genus Dermacentor; species Dermacentor silvarum. The sequence goes on from NC_051157.2 coordinate 25,710,927, forward strand.
ACACTGTATTAAGTTTGTCAGCTTGTGATTAAGCAGCTTACAAAACTGCGATATCTGCTTTGGTGCAGAGTTACAGATTTATGAACCTCGTGCTGCAATTTCTCTCATTTTGGCGACACTCGGCAATTGTAGGAAGTATGAAATCCTAAATCAAAACTATGGATCATACAGATGCTAGAATGTAACTACCTCTTTCAAACACAGCGAATTTCATTCAGGTCAAGCGGTTTATTGATAAGGACATTTTAGCGTTTTATGTGTATTTGATTAGGACAATCCTAGTTGGCCCAGAGCCGAGGCTTCTTCTTAAGTCACCCTCCTTGTATCTCTCCACCTTCGACTTTCCTTTCGTAGCCATCACGTTCGCACAATATTAAGTTCGTAACAAATAATGCAACTCTTCAAGCGGTATATGAGACAGGATCTAAGGCGGAGAACGTCGATTAATAATTTTTCATATTACAAAATATATTTAATCAGTTCAAGGTGATTTTCGAGAATCACTTATTCTAAAAGCAGTGGTCCTCTTTTAAAGCATTTCCAGGGTCGCTTAAAACGCTCTACCAATTACGTTTTATAGCATCCGGTCACTTATTGTTGTTAGTACATGTAAAATTGTAAACATGAGCGACACTTTTTGTGAACCTTGTCCGTTTGGTTACATTTTTATACAATTATTCCAGGGCTGCTAGCCTCGTGGTTAGCTCAGATGGTAGAGCGACCCGGTAAACAGTAAGGCGTTTGTCCTGGGTTCGAATCCCGAACCAGAAATAATTTTTCTTCAACTCCCATGCTGCTACTCATTGAGAGATCCGATGTATCAGCACAGAAGACGACCAAGCGATCTGGAGAGGGCGTGAAAACGGTGCGATCGTCTGCTCTTACGTGACTGTCTTCCGTGTAATGACGTCATGACACAGTCACCTCCTGGTAAACGCAACCGAAACAGGCTGAAGAAAGCTGTTCTATTAATTTATTTAACTCTCCGAGGCATGCGGGTATACTTTTTTGGTGTAGCGAGGCCCCGGACCTTCATCTATCGCAAAAAAAAATTAACAGTCGGAATTAACATGTCAGTACTCATTGCGCAGATGGTACTCCTTATCGTCACTAAAGCAAATTATGATCGAGAAGATTCGGGGTAAAATAAGGGCTCAATTTTTTGTTCGTCACAGTCACGCGAAGTGACAGATAATGAAGCCAGAGGATGCTTGGGAGAAGGTAGTTGTTACGTCTACTGGAAATGTAAAAATAATAAGGTTAATGAAAATGAAGGTGGACGAAAAAGAGAACTTACCGCATGGCGAGACCAAACCCACATTTAAATTAGACATACCAATTAACCTCCCCTACGCTTTCTCTGGCTACATTATCTGTCATTTCGTGTTAGTTTAAAGCAAATTATGTTTTTCAAACCAGGTCAGCCGTTGTGCGGCGAAATATTTACTGCTTCGTGCGTACATTTCACAAGGGAAAGTGGCATGAGAGCTGGAATATCATCTCAAAAAAATACCTTCGCTTTTAGGCACGTGATCATGACTGCATACATATGGACTCGTTCCCGCGTTAACTCAACCGTAAGTAGGCGGCCGCGTGAAATACTTGAGCCTGACAGAAGGTGACAGCCTAGCCGGGAGAGCAAAGACGGAATGCCCAAGTTTTTTTCCGACAGGCTGGTGGTTAGGCGGAACAGGGCGAACCACAGCTGCTGCGTCGTGGGTGGCGTTGCAAATGTTAAGGGGGGGAAGGCATATGACAGAGGAGTGAGAGCAGACCCGCTGCATATAAAGTAGGCACGCAAGGCAGAGGCAGAGATGAGATGAGGGCCACCTGCGGGACGAAGAAGCGGGGACACTGCAATGAGCGAGGAATATTAAAGCAAGACGGGAGCGGAGACAGCGCCAAACCGAAGAGCATAGGGCAGCGAAGCGAGAGCAACACGCAATGTCGGAGCGACAACGCTAGCAAAGTCGAGAAGAGGAACACGGCGGGAAGAGGCGAAAGCGAGATATGCAAGGCAACGTGACTGACTCCAGTATACGCCGCAGACCCGTATCGGCGACGCTGCCGGAAACTTGAGCGTCGTGAACGACGAAATCCAACCTTGCTCCTCTCTAACCGAGTTTATGGATGCGTGAGATCGAAACTTCAATATGCTACATCTTTCGTTGACCACAAAATTAACGACACGCGAACGAGACAAATCGAAGTCGAATGGGAAGAAGAAGAAGAACGCAAACTTTATTTTCAAATCAATCAGATTCGAGTCCGGCGTCTTTTTAGTGGGTCTGGGCACCCGCCGCGCACGCGGTTCCCAGACCTTGTCTTGTAGCGGCTTCCTCGGCTCGCTGGACGGCCCAGAGTTGTGCTGTCAGATTCGAGCTGAGCAGTGCGGTCTTCAAGCGCGAGCGGAGGCTGGCGGTGGAAGAGACGGAGGGGTCGGCACTGCCCGAATTGTTTGTTATGTCCTGATATTCCCATAACATGTGATTAAGTGTGGCAACCTCGCCACAGGATGTGCATCTGTTTGTAGTGTACATGTCTGGATACATGGCGTGCATGAGTCTGGGGTTTATGTTAGAATCAGTTTGTGATTGTCTGTAGTGTACTGCTTGCGTCCTGTCTAACCTAGCGTGAGGGAATGGGTATGGGCTTTTCTGTAACTGGTAGTGTGTCGTGATGTCGTGCAACCTGGTCATACGATCCTCCCACGCCCAGACTTTTTCAGTACCCCGTGGGGGGGGGGCTCTTCCTCCGATGATGCTCGGTGAGCGAGGCCTCGAGCAACGCGGTGAGCCGCTTCGTTGGGAGTGCTCAGCCCAGTGTGTGTCGGGATCCATAGCAAGTGTCTTCGGTTATCGAAGTCGGCCTCTCCCTAGTGTATGCGATGTCGCTGGAGTATGTGATACGCCTCTTGTGAGATGCGTTCATTTGCGAAATTGCGAATTGCCGTTTGCGAATCGCAGATCACGTATGTAGCTTTGCTTTGTGTGAGGGCCAGTGCTATGGTCGCTTCCTCTGCCGCTTCGACATGGGCTGTGTTCACGGTGACGCTCGTGAGGTGGTTCCTTCGGTGGCTAGTAACTGCCGCCACGAAACTCTTCCTGTCTCGATAACGGGCTGCGTCGGTGAAGACTGCCTCCTTGTCATTGGAGTAACTTTGGTTCATGTGTTGTGCTCTGGCTTTACGTCTCCCCGTGTGGTGTTGGGGGTGCATGTTGCGAGGCAATGGGGGAACGCATAGTTGCTCGCGTATGTTTCTTGGAATTTCCACTCTGATGCCGTGCTGCGTGTGGTATGTGATGCCGAGCTTTTCGAGCACGTATCGTCCCGGTCGGGTTTTGGATAGGCGCTCGAGTTGGGACACTTGTTGCGCCTCCACGAGTTCCTCGAGCGTATTGTGTAAGCCTAGTTCTAGGAGCTTGGTGGTGCTGACTCCGGGCGCAAGTCCCAATGCACATTTGTACGCCTTGCGTATGAGAGCGTTGAGCTTGTTCCTTTCGGCAACCGTCCAGTTGTGAAACGCTGCCGTGTACTTTATTTGAGAAATAACGAAGGCTTGTATGAGTCGTATGACGCCGCCTTCGCGCATGCCCACGTGTTTGTTGGTGATGCGTTGGATGAGCTGCATCGTGCTGGTGGCCTTTGCCGTTATCTTGCGAAGTGCTTCGCCATTGCCGCCCTTGCGTTCTATCATCATTCCTATAGTACCCGGATTTTGTCTACCATCGGGATGGGTAGACCGTTTGATGCCGTTAATTGGATATCTTCCTTTCCCGAGGGGGGGGGGGGGGGGGGGGGGGTAGCCTTTGGGTGGGCGCCCCTTTCTCACCGGTATATATAGCAGCAGTTCGGATTTTTCGGCCGAGCAGGCGAGTCCCGTGCCCACGAGGTAGTTTTCCACGCATTGGATGGCCTGCTGTAACCGTTGCTCGATCGCTCATCGGCGAGATCACCGAGCCCTGCGAGGTGCCCGAGTTGATTTGATCCTAGTTTAGTTGTCCCACTCGCATGCGTGCGGTTCTTCCCATGAGGAAGTCTCGGACGTAGTTGTATGTTCGCAGTCCGAGATTTAGCTTGTCTATTTGTCGCAATATGGCATCGTGACGAACGTTTTCGAAGGCCTTCTTCAGGTCCAGCCCGAGGATGGCTCTCGTTGAGCGCCCTGGATTGTCTATGATTTGATGTTTTAGTTGCAGAAGGGCGTCTTGCGTGGAGAGATGTCTTCTGAACCCAATCATGGTGTGTGGAAATAATTCGTTGTCTTCAAGGTAATCCGTGAGTCTATTGAGAAACGCGTGCTCCAGAAACTTGCCCACGCAGGGCGTGAGGGAGATGGGGTGTAGGTTTTCCAGCTGTAAATTCTCGCCGAGTTTCGGTATCAGTATGATCTTTGCTTCTTTCCATTACTGGGGTAGCTTGCCATGCGTCCAACACTCGTTAATGTATTTTGTGAATTTCTCAATTGATCCGTAATCGAGATTGCGTAGTGCCCTATTGGATATTCGATCGGAGCCAGGGGCCGACTTGTTGTTTGGTTTGATGAGGGCCGTCTGGATTTCGGCAACGGAGAATTCTGCGTCTAGGGTGGCGTTGCTTTCTCCCGTGTAGTCCGGATGTATTTGGGGTGGCGTTTGGGATATGTAACGGAGTTCCGCATCCCGTAGGAATTGTTGTTCCGTTCCCCCGTAAGCGTGTATGATTTGCATGTGTGTGGTCTTGGTGTTGGCGGGGGATCTATCAGGTACCAGAGTATCTGCCACGTGCAACGCGTGGCGAGTTGACCGTCCATCTTCGCGCATTTCTCTTCCCATTGTTGTTGTTGCAGGGTTAGCGCGTGCTTTTCTATTTATTTGTTGAGATGCGCTATCCGTTTACGCAGTCTCCTATTGTGTCTCTGTTGTTTCCATCGGCGCTGCAGGTGGGTCTTGGCTTCCCACATGTGCAGTACCCGGGAGTCTATTATCTCGAGCCCAGCTGTCGACGGGATCGTCTGCGTCACACGCTCGATGTCCCGCCGCAGTTGATCGGTCCATTGGTCTGTCTTTGATGTCTGCCACCTGTTGCTTGTCACGATGTTTGCGTAGCTGATTCCAGTTGGCGATCTTCATTTTGCGACCGACATTGTGTTCCTGCGGGCCGTCTTCTGCTTCTATGGAAATAATGTAGTGATCGCTTCCCAACTCTTGCATGGTGTTTGTCCAAGTGACTTTAAGTGTGTTGCACGTAAAAGTAAGGTCCGGTGTCGTGTCGGTGCTGACGCTGTTGCCCTGCCTTGTTGGTGCCGCGGGGTCGGTGACGAGCTCGAGTCCGGCGTATTGCGCCGTTGCCCACAGATGCGTGCCTTTGGGGTGATCGGGCTTGTAACCCCACGCCGGGTGCACCGCATTGAAGTCCCCCCCCCCCCCGATGAACAGCTGTTGCCCTTGGGCGATGTCGATTGACCGTTTGAAGAGGACATGGAAGTGGTGCTGGCGGCATCTGGGACTGCTGTAGACATTGAGTACGAAGATGCTGTTGCGCGTCTTGCGTGGTGGAATTAGTTCTACGAGGATGTTTTCAATGTCTCGGACACTGTCGTGTTCGATAGCTGTGCGCGCTCGCTTGACCAGCGTGGTGACGTTTGGTTTCTCCGCCTTGCCTGTTATAGACTGGTACCCCGCGAGTTTGGCGGGGCCGTTCGTTTCTTGCATTATGATGACGTCTGGGCGTTCGGGGATCGTTTTCAGGTATTGTTGTAAGTGCGCTCGTTTGTTTTGGTAACTTCTGCAGTTCCACTGCCATATTGTGTTTTTGTTTAGATGGGTGTCGGGCCATGTTTATATGTTGTTGCATTTGTTGCTCCGCTTCCCTATGCAACGGTACGAGCGTGCTGCTCGCGGCTTCTAATCTGGACAGTCTGAGGTGAACGCTCTCCAAGCTCTGCTGGATGGTACGTGTGATGGACGCGATGATGGTTTCCTCGAGATTGCTTAAGCAAGCCTCAAGTGAATCTATTCTCGCGTCGCGTATCGCTGCGCGCGTGCGCTTGGGTCATGTCGCGCTGTAAGGGTGGGAGTGGGTCTGCGTTTAGTATCGGGGAATTCGACCTCGTCGTCCTCTATGGATTCCTCTTGTGTTCCCTGTGTGGCCTCTGTGGAAGTGGGTCTGCGTTTAGTATCGGGGAATTCGACCTGGTCGTCCTCTATGGGTTCCTCTTGTGTTCCCTACGTGGCCTCTGTGGGAGTGGGTCTGCGTTTAGTGTCGCGGCATACGACCTCGTCGTCCTCTATGGGTTCTTCTTGTGTTTCCTGCATGGCCTCTGTATCAGTACCGCTTTTCACGGCATGCTGGAGTACTATGAGTTCGTCTTTTGTGTGAATCTGTTACTGCATGTGTTCTATTTGCTTCTGCGGCGCGTTTATCGCCTGTGTCAATTTAGATATCTCCGTCTCTGTCTTAGCGGGTGCTTTGTCGCCAGCCTTCGTGGTTGGTGCTCGTTTTCCCGCGACCGCATCTGCCCAGCTCACCTTCTTGGCGGTCTCGGTGTCTCTCGTCGCGGTCCTTCTGGGGGTGCCGCTGCGCACCCGGCGTTGCTGCCGGGGGTCCGGGGTGTGGCCTCGGGACCGCGAGTGGCCTCGGTTGCGGGTCCTGGATCTCGAGCGGAACTTGCCGGCGGGGCTGGTGGCTTTGGCGGCCTCCTCCACCTCCTCGGCAGCCCTGTGTCGTTACCATTGCCTCTTTGTCATGACGTAGGGGGTCTTGTATCTTGCGCGGCAGTTGCGATCCGCCGTCATGGGTGTTCCCCCGCATAGCTTGCAACGGTGGGAGCACTGGTGGTCGGGGCCTGGGTTGCGGCACACGTCCATGCGGTGACCGAGTCTTCCGCAGCAGAGACACATGTCTATTTGCTTACGATACAGGGCGCAGCGAAGGAGGGCGCCACCGTACCTGACGTAGGAGGGCACTCGCGGCCCTTCAAAGGCCACTATGACCGTCTTGGTATTACTGAGCCGTTTGGCTGCCAGAGCGTGGGGGTTGCGTCCGTGAATGATGTTGGTGTGAAATGTGAATGGACTTGGCATCCTCCTCCAACGGGATTCCCCTGATTATTCCCTTCACCGTGTAGTCGGGGGCCGTCTCGTAGGCACTGACCTTGTGGCGGCGATCACCGATGGTGATGGCTTCTAATTGCCTATACTTAGCGGCGTGAGTAGCGTGGGGTGTACTCACGACGAGTATGTTTTGGCGGTTGTTGGAACACACCGTGTCCTCCCCTGCTTCTTGCGCCACTACGTTGGCCACCCGGTAAATGGCCGATGCGAGTCGCACGGTTCCGGTGGTGGCAACGTCGAGGCCTCCTTTTGGTGGTATCACGATCTTGAAATCATTTTGTGGGAGTAGTGACATTTTGCTGTTCCTGATGACTTGCTGCTTGAAGTCGAATGGCAACATTCCATCGTTTCGTGGTGTACCTTTAGATAACTGTGTAGAGAACCAGAGAGGAAAGGCAGGGAGGTTAGCCAGAGGCTAGTTTCCGGTTTGCTGCCCTGCACTGGGGTGGAGGATATAGAGGTTGGAAAGAGGGCAAAGAGAGAATTCCACCAAAAATAGCAGCCGGTCGTATATTGAAGTTAAATTCCAACACAACAGACCCCTAGTTTCAAAACACATTATTCCAACCTGGCGAATCCAATATGCGTTTTCTTGTTTGGGCTTCATTCACTCGCGATACCTGCTCCTTCGGATGCCTCAGCATCCGAAGAAGCAGGTATTTCTGCTTGGTGTTCCAGCTCATAATGTGTTCTTCGAATTGAGCATGCATATTATAGTTTCCCTGGGTTTTTCAACAAATTGCAGCGGACAGCAACAACAAAAGAAAACGTTGACATTGAAATATCAACCATAGCTCTAATGTTTTTAATGAATTTCTTGGTCCCTTGTATTTAGAGCAGGTGAACAAGCTGAATACCGACGATTTCAGCATTTCAATCAGCGTTTTGCGCTCATTTTATGCGCCTACAGGCGTTTTTAAATGCGAAGCTTTTCTTGGCGAACAGTTGATACTTTGACAGTATCTATCTCTCTCTCTCTCTCTATATATATATATATATATATATATATATATATATATAGTAACTGGATGTTGCAATGGGCCAAGCGTATTTAGAAAAATCAGAAGCAAAACTTTGCAGTTATTATAGGTTTATTTACCCAACAGTTTCGGCAAATAAACCTAAGATAACCGCGAAGTTGTGCTTCTGATATGTCTATATATATATATATATATATATATATATATATATATATATATATATATATATATATATATATATATATATATATATATCCGCCTACGTCTTGGTGCTCTCATGGTCGTTTCGTTAACTTGGTAGGTACCAAAATTTGCATAGTATGACAAGAGTGTATGACGAACATAAATTATAGGTCATGACATGAATATCATGACATGTGTGTCATGTAGGCCATGAAACAGCCGCCTACGTCTTGGTGCTCTCATGGTCGTTTCATTAATTTGGTATCTACTAAAATTGGCAGAGTATGACAAGAGTGTATGACGAACATAAGTGATAGGTCATGACACGTGTGCCATGTAGGTCATGAAACAGCCGCCTGCGTTTTGGTGCTCTCATGATGGGTTCCCGCGTGGGCACTAAGTGAAGGAAACACTAAAGGATGATGGTGGAAGTCATAGTCATGAGCATGACTCAGCAAAAATGGCAATGACTCAGTAAAAAAAAAAGAGTAGCACTCAAAAACCCCTGGAAATGAGCTCGGACGAGGGCACTAAATGAAGGAAACACTAAATGATGATGGTAGAAGCCATAGTCATAAACATGACTCAGCAAAAATGGCAATGACTAAGCGAAAAAATATTAACACTCAAAAACCACTGAAATGGGTTCGGACATAAATGATAGGTCATGACATGAACGTCGTGACATCCGTGCCATGTAGGTCATGAAACAGCCACCTACGCATCGGTGCTCCCATGGTCGTTTCGTTAATATGGTAGGCTCCCCGCACACTGCTTCGCATAATATCGATTCCCACAAGTCGTGGGATCTACCGGCTTTTTGAGCATCTCAAGCTTTATCTCAAGTAATTTTACAGGTAGACTCAAGTAAACGTGTGTGATGTAATGGAGTTAGAAACTGTACTACGCTCGACACTTTTGTTTGAATTTTGTACGTACGAACTTGTCGCACGGGCACAAGGTTTATTTCAGCAGCCAGGCGAACAAATAGACAAATTTAGTTATATTTACAAGGGTTGGTGTGGTCTCCTGTCATATAATGAGGCATCGAAACTTAGAAGCCTGTGACAATGTGACAAGAAAGTCACAAGGTGGACTCATAAGTTGGCAACGTTTTAAAATGTGCGATTTAATTAGCGGCAACTCAAATTATTATTGCAATGGCTCAAGAAAAACAAGACAGATTCACCAGAAATTTCGTTGTGATTCTGCAAAGTCACATAAGTCGGCTGTCATTTATTTCGCTGTTGTGGTTGTCCTTCATACCGCATATATGATGTTCAGCGTCAATACCCATGTTGAATGAAGTGTAATAAAGCAGAAATTGTCATTCTGACGCTCTTTACAAGTCATCAGGTTACTCATCACCGGCTGTCTGCGAAACTAATACCAATCTTTGCTTCCCAAATTGTGCGAGTATGATCGGTAGTGGAAGTGCATAAGGGTATACTATGTCATGTACTCCCAAAAACGTTCTTGCGCTAGAAATGTTCATAAGAACAAGGGTCAACCATCGCACTGTTGACCATGTCATTAGCAAAACCAGCCGCCAGTGCCAAATAGCCCTTACGAACGCATTTTTTATTACTTCTGGGGCGCTGTAACGTGAAGCTATTACAATCTCTTATTTTATTGTTTCTTTCACTAGCCCTCCACAATTGGTCAAACATGTTTCAGGCCGCCGCCACTCCGCCTGTCCGTCCCGTGAGGTCACGAAAACCGTTAAAACTCGCCATCTAGTATAACTTGCTGCATGATTAGGCCGAACAAAAGAAAAATAATTGTTCCCGATTCTACGTCTTTTTTTTTTGCCATTATCCCTCTGCTATCGGTCAAAATTTTTCGGGCTGCGCCCACTTCGCCAATCTGTCATGCGACGTCACAAAATCGCGAACGCTCACCACGTCGAAATGATGTGTACGCACTAAACATTCGTTAATATGCCGAACAAAACAGATTTTTATTTTGGAATAGCTGGAGATTGCCTGCTCCGAAAGGAATAAAAGATGGCTGCCCACCGATTGCTCTGCACATGGCTACTCGGAGCTGCTGGGGAGAATGGATTTCGCTGCGCATAATATTTTTTCTTTTTTCGCGGCAGTATCCTCTTTCGGCCTATATACGACATCGGTCAGTCAACTCTTAATCGCTGGAGATTCACTTTAGCAGTATTTTTAACTTTCCGATGCATGCCGCAGCGATATTAAAGCAAGGGGAAACGCCGCAAGCTAAGCAAGGGGAATCCGACCAATTGCAGACGCCGGCACCACCCTCATCATCCGGTTATCTATTTCACTACACTAGCTCGAACCCTCTGAAACCCTCTCCCTTACTGCGCGCTCCTCGCCTCTTGTTAGCCAATTATACACGGTGTCCCAACTATCGTGCACCTAGATTTAAAAAATGCAAATGCCATGTAGCTAGAAAGAACCGAGATAATGTTGTTTGCCGTCACTTGGAGATACTCAGATTATTTTTGCATTCAAGCTAATTGCATAATTAGTCTTTATTAATTAATCAGTCAGCTAGGGCGTTGCGCCGCTGAGAACGAGATCGCGGGTTTGAATCCCGGCCGCGGCGGCCGCGTTTCGATGGAGGCGAAATGTTAAAACGCCCGTGTGCTTGCGTTGTAGTGCACGTTAAAGAATCCCAGGTGGTCAAAATTAATCCGGAGCCGTCCTCTACGGCGTGCCTCATAATCAGAACTGGTTTTGGCACGTAAAACCCAAGAAAGAAGAAGATCTCAAATATTATAATTAGGTTAAAAGTGTCCATAAGAAAATTTTAGAGCATGAAAAACTCCCGATACAGGTTTCTGTTGCCCACTATGTGGCACATAAAAGTGTTTTTCGGAGCGTGAAAGCAGCACGCGATTACACGCGAAGTGCCTCGAGCGGTGAATCGCGCCGCAATTTTGCGTGCATTCGCGGGCTTCTTTCTCGCTCGGAAAAACTCTTTTATGTAGCACGTATTGAGCAACAGAAAGCTGTATCGGGAGTTTTTTTCCTTTCTCCTTCCCACCATCCCCCTGCGTGGCTAATGGCTATTGAATATCTTTTGCTACACAAATCCTGACTGAAAAAAAAAAATGCGGCAAGATTACATGCTAGAAGTAGGAAAGCATTAAAGCTTCTTAGAAGAGCACAAACAAGGATTGCGTTTCGGCACGCACATTTTAGCGGCGGAATAACTATGCGCCTAATATTTTGATGCAGCACAAATTGATGCAGATGAACGCTGTTTCCTAATATATTTGGGTTTTCAAAGCAGTGCCCATTATCGAAGTATCGCACAAGCTGAACTTGTAAGTTTAATTTATTATTGATTCGCGTTTACAATCGCGTTTTAGCAGGAGGTTGATTAAGCGTAAATTTGACTATGGTGAACATCTCTGGCTGTATGTTGCCATGGCAAATGCGTAGTTCGTTATCAAAGGACAAATTCTAGAAGTGCGAAGCTTCAAGCTGCCTTTGTCACTTCGAAGAGCGTCAAGAAGAGTTCTTACCAATTTTGTTGCTTGCGTTTGTTGACAGCATTATCGCTTTATTGCTGTGAATGCCGAAAATGGAAGGAAAGATCTCCTTAAGACAGTGAAGTAACGGTTTTTCTGCTTGGCCCCTTCCACAATACGTAACTACTGTGAATAACAAATACAATCAATGAATTAAAGTTATTGTACCATGAAAAACAGCACCGTCTGGCCCGAAAATGTGCATTCTCGACTGGGATTATTTTCTCCTTTATTTCAGGTCACATGTGCAGGCCGGGAATGACGTAAGAAGGTACGATACCTTATGAAGAAAAGAAAATTAGAAAAGAATGCACAGGACGTTCACCACACTAAGTATGAACCAATAGTTTAAAAATTGGGAATTATTGGTTGAAGGAGTACAGACCCTGTCAAACCTATTTTGTCTTTTGTGTCCGTACTCTAAAAGCCATATTTTCAAAATGTTATGTGCAGTTGCCAAATAATGACCATGACTTTGACTTTAACTGTCCCAGAAACGAGTGGTAAAACAAGTTCGCAGGTACAGCCTCACTCGGCTCATATCTCCAGGCTCACAACTCCCCTTTATCAGAGTCACTACGTTGTGGTAACAGTATTTGCTTGATTAAACGTCAGTTCTATGACTAACACGAGTCACAATCGTCGAGTTGCGTTTTGTGTGCATCTGTTTCGGGGTGCGATTTATGTGAAGGAGGGGATTGCGCAAGATACTAAGTGCTATAAAAGTTATATAATCTTTCAATAATGTTTGGTGTGAAGAATGTTATTCGCAGACCGAAGTGCCGGCAAAGCTTACGGCATAACCTTTCACTTGACATCAACAGAACTTCATTTCACGGACATAAGTCCTTCTTTAGCAGGCCCGTGACAAAGGCTACTGATTCCAACAGAAACAGTGATGGATACACAGACAATTCACTCGGCATCATGTGGACTCAGCCTCACATGTAGTTTCGAGGTCTAAAAAAATTGAAATCGCACATTAGTCAGAGCGGTACTCACTAAAACTCATATGAGCTCCTCCTATTCACTCCCTTCGATTCATTAAAACTCTGTCGCAAGCACCTTGGGTTGACTAAGGCTCAGATTCACACTGACTCCAACTAAGTGGAGCTCACTCAGACTAAAGTATGCGTCTCAGTCAGTCTCAGTGAGAGGAGACATATATTTATTACGAGAGAATAACTGAGAGAACAGCCCGGACTACTGTGTTTTTCCAACTACTCAACATTAGGAAGTCTGAGTTCACCTACCTATGCACGTCCCACGCCGGTAAAATTATGGGCAGGCCTTAAATATCCATCTCTTTGACAGCGCATGGCAGTATGACCAGTAAGGACACTCAAAGAGATGTACAGGGCATAGCCAACATCTCCAGCGCGAGATACATTAGAAGGTCTTTGGAGAGATCTGCACCACTTTCCTCGTCTCCACGTTACCGACAGTGGCATCCCCATTGACATGTTTTCAACGGACAACAGCAACGCAAGCCTGGACTTACAGGAGATGCTGCAGGCAGAATTTCTCAGGCAAACACTTCACTTAAATGCGAATGAGCTCTCGCTCGCTTGTTCGTTCCGGTTATTCGTTTGCGTTTACAATCATCGTCGAAGGTTTTTGCACAATTTTTTCATCCGCGGCAACTGCGGCTATTCACTGCACTACTTATATTCGTTCTTTTCGAGCCGCAATTTGCTGCGTCGGGCAATTTGGCGCAATCAACAACGCGTGCTTCGCGAGCCACTGAAATGTTTACTGTTTCAGACTCCTTACCAAAGGTGCAAACTCTCCGGGAGGGGGGGGGGGGGGGGGGGGGGGGGGGGGGGGGGGGAAAGAAGAGCAGCCGCCACATTTGACGATCGTGCAAGATGCGATACGGCATGCGGGGCTGAACCCGGTATGCCCGTCTGATCAACACAACAACACCTTTATGAATGTTTTACAGGTCGTTTTCAATGGTTAAAATATTCATAAAAGTGTTTTGGAGCAGTGGGCCATTGAGACAGTTTTTGGAAGCCAGGCCACCTTGTTCAATAGCGTTCGTGGTACCTACTTTGCCTAAAACTTCATATTTAATGTGAAGGTAATAATCACGACATGCTAGTGATCACTTGTTGCGCAGAGGAGCAACGCCTCTAGTAGTAGCGAATGATGCAACCGGCTCCGACATGGTTGTGGCCAAGGCTCTAGCGCATCAATACATTTTACGAGTGCCTCATCTGAAACTAGATAGTGGGTGGTGCCACCTATACGTCGTTACTCTTGCATTTCTTCTAAATCTTTCTGCCATTAATATTCGTGATTGGTGCTAACAAAGTATTCCATCTCCATAACAAGGTGCTAAAAAGAAGACGAGCGTGCTTGTTTTAACGTCCTATTTGCATTATAATCTATATGAATGTTTATCAATTTGCCAAGCTGTGCACGTTGCTGCAGTAATTTATCTACCTTTATACTACCAATCCTCCAAAAGTGTATTATTGTTCTATACCGAATATCCATCCATTTTTTTTGCAATATTTAAAACCCAAAGCCTCGGGCGGGGCAACTGCGTGCTCATATTTATTCCTGTATGAATACTGTGAAGTTGTAACAAAACAACTGCAATGATCGCTGCGCTGTTCTTCAGCACATTACACGTGAATAGTAAACCTTGGGTGATGTTCTATGTTCTCACATGCTCTGCTCTGGCGCTAAACAGCGGCGGATAGCTGGCTTAAGTTGTGAACTGTCAGAAATAGTTCTCGTATTGATTTCATTTCTTGCTGTTTGGTATAGTCATATGGCTGGCATCGTCTGGGGACAGCACGTCTGTCCAGGATTCCTGACACTGTTTAAAACCTTTGTTTGGCGCTGTCCAACGTTGGCTTGCCGATCCCCTTTCTTCTTCATATATGCAAAAGTTGTTCCTCTAGAAGTATTTAAATATCATTCAGTTTCCTTGACACTCCTCAGCTATTTTTCGAAGATGATCTTGCTGATATGTGAGCCGCGTTTTTTCGACAGAAATTTTAGCAAAATGCAAAAACGCAAGAGTGAGGAAAGTTTTAGGAGCATATCACATAACAAAAACGGAGATAGACGCATCAGTGGCACGTCCATGTCATTGAAGTGGTCAGAAAGCACCTTGCTATGAACTTCGGTTCATCAATTTCCTTCCTGTTTGCACCTGTTGTCTTGCGATTCCGCGCATGTCTTCAAGGTATGGTATGCAGTATAAAGGCGAAATTTGACGAGCTCATAAACCAGCGGGAAGTAGTGCTCGTCTTATCTTGTCTATACTTCATGAGTGTATGTGCGTTAATTTGCGTATCTTTCGTAATACCTAAGTTTTACCAACAAGCGCTACAATTAAGTAGTACTAACTGGCACCCCTTTGTCGATCAACATTCAGTGCGGTATAAATCCATTCAGCGAGAAACTTACTTACTTGGGTATGTACATCAAACCCCGGGAGGTTAAGCAAATAAAGTTCTGCTTCAGAAAAAATAGTGCTTTTATTAAATAAATTATTAAAAAGTTGAGCAGGCATGTTTTAACGCCTTCTAATGAGACCCAGAGGGATCGCGCGAGACTGCTCTCCTTGCTTTTCAATATGTATACTTCTATCCGCCTTATGAGATGAAAAATATACGGAAAAGGAAGGGACACGCCATTAAACGGTGGAGCAAACGAATTTTGGCGCGTCTCAAAATTTTTCCGCGTGTCACAGTAAAATGCGCTGCGCCATCTCTGAACACCCCCTACTTCTTTTTTCTTTCTTTTTACAACAAGCAAGATGCACATGAAGGATACGGTCGAGCTAGCACCACGCGCCTTTTCCTGAACCGCTCATTAAACGCTCATTTCGCAAGTTACGCGCTATCCTCGTTCACTGACTACCGTAGCACGAAGTCGAGTTAAACTCGGAGCACGCCTGAACTCGGTGCTTCCAGTTATTTATCTGCTCTTCGGTGGCTACAGCGAATAATTGAGACGTGCTGGACGTGTGGGAGAAGGGTTAAAACATAAAAAAATGAGATGCGTCGCGGATGTAGAAGGCCTCCAATCATTCCACAATTAAGCCAGCCGCCTTTTTTTACCCTCGCTATGGCTGCTTAAGTGCTTAATGCACCACTAACTAAAATGACTCGCGATGCTTCTGCTGCGCAGTGTTAGAAAATTTTACAGGCCAAAAAATGGAACTTTTGAGTAAAATTTGTGTGTGGACCTTTCTGTAAAAAAGAAGTCTGCGCTCACAGGCTAGAGCATGCGGTAATATGCCTATGCCTTTCGTATACGTCCGTTGAAACAAAAGCCGTTGTCATGCAAGTCATGTAGTAGCTGGTGTCACGCTTCACACTCAGCAACTCAATTAGAAACTTTCGGGCAGGTATGAATTCATGGGAGGCGCACTTCATGCTTGTGGGGGTACGGTTGCACAATTTCCCCGGCGGCTTAGGCATGGAGGAAGGCAAAACTTGCTTAACAACGTGACAGTGGTTAATTAACAACTTACATCACTCATGCCCGCTTATGTGACTCATAGGGGATTTTATTTATTTATTTATTTATTTATTTATTATTTATTTATTTATTTATTTATTTATTTATAGATACTGCGATCTGAAGTCAGATCATAGCAGGGTGGGTGTACATAGAAATATGGAAGCATGTAAACACATACAAAATTCATCAAATATGCAGGCATTTTTCCAACACTGGTGAAGAATACAAAAAAAACATACAAGTGAATATACAAGCAAATAACTCACATAAATTCATAATATTTGCCAGCATTTTTCAAACATTGATAACGAATTCTGCGTAACAATATCAGAATTAAGATTATTCCAGTCTGTTATTGTCCTAGGAAAAAAAGAATATTTGAAAACGTTATTCCGTGCGTTCAAGGGAGTTATTGATAAAGCGTGCCTTCGTCTTGTGTTATAGCCTGATGAGTAAGTGAAAAACTTGGAAGTGTTAATGTTATAATTGCCGTTTACAAGTTGAAAGAGGAACTTTAATCGGCAGATACGGTTGCGCACAGTCACCGGGGGTAATCCACTGCGTCTTACGAGCTCACTAACAGACGCACGGCCATATGAATTAAAAACAAACCTAACTACCTTATGCCGTACACGTTCCAGTTTTTTAATATTGGTTAAAGTGAATGGGTCCCAAATAATTACGGCATATTCCAACAACGGACGAATGTAGGAAATGTACGCCAATAAACGAACGCTAGACGTAGATGATTTTAGTGAACGCCTCAAGAAAAACAGTTTACGCAAAGAATTTGCAATAACAGTATCTATGTGCTTCGTCCAGGAAAGCTCATTGGTTATCCATAGCCCCAAATATTTGTACTCTGTTACCTCTAGTAGAGATATGTTGTCAACACTATATGCAAATTGAAGAGGTTTTTTTCTTATGTGTGACTCTCATAAAAACAGTTTTTTCAAAATTAATAGACATTTGCCATTGTTCGCACCAAGCAACGACCTTTGCCAGGTCATTATTTAGACGCACCTGATCATCAACAGAAGATATCTTTTCATACAAAATACAGTCATCTGCATAAATTTTCACGGAAACTGAAAGATCTGCTACAATGTCATTAATAAATAATAGAAAAAAAAGTGGTCCCAAAACAGATCCCTGGGGGACGCCAGACGCAACCTCCGCATTGTTAGAAGAAGTATTGTTTAAAGTGACGAATTGGTGTCTGTTAGTAAGGTAGGCTCTGATCCAAGTAAGTAACTGGTCATTTTTTATATAATACCCTAATTTATGCATTAATTTGTTATGTGACACCTTGTCAAATGCTTTGCAAAAATCCATGAACACAATATCTGTTTGCTTCCCTTCATTAATCGCCTGAGCGAGATCGTGCACAGTCTCAACTAATTGAGTACATGTTGAAAACCTATGTCTGAAACCATGTTGGACATCTGTAAGTACCTTGTGCTCTTCTAAGAAACCTATTATATGTTTATGAATTATATGCTCTAAAATTTTGCATGATGTAGATGTAAGAAATACTGGTCGGTAATTCTCTATGTGTGTTTTTTTTTCCCGGATTTATGCAAAGGTTTGATTTCGGCCGTCCTCCAGTCATCCGGTAGGGAACCATCGCGTAATGATCTGGTGAATATGACATACAGGTACTTAGCACACTATTCTGCATAACGCTTTAACAACGCATTTGGTATATTATCTGGTCCTGGTGACTTTTTAGTATCAACGTTCAAGAGCAAATTAAAAACACCGCTCTCAGAGATAACAACATCAGATATAGCAGGAAGCGATGTAGAAAAGTTGGGAAGGCAACCATTATCTTTGGTAAATACCGACTGGAAAAATTTGTTAAAAGCAGAACAAACGACAGTCTCATCATTTACACATTTGCCGTCTATCATGAAACCACTGGTGGAAGAAGATTTAGTTGTGATTTGGCGCCAGAATCTCTCGGGAGATGTTTTAATAAATGAAGGCAGAATCGTTCCGTAATATTTTTCTTTGTCGCCGATTATTTTCTGTTTTAGTTGTTCAGAAGTGTCTTCCACAATAGATTTTCAAGTTACATTTGTTCTTGATTTCGTTTTTAACCTTTTAAGCCTTCGCTGTAAGCATAACGTCTCACGATAAATCCATGGGTTACGGTGCACAGAGGGTTTTGCAATTTTGGGAACAAAACGGTGAATACATTCAGAGACAATTTCCCTAAAGGAAAGCCATAACTCATTTATATTACAAGTGCTGTTTCTGAAGTAATCGAAGTAGAATGCAAGCATATCTAGAATAGATTCATCATCAGCACGAGAAAAATTGGGAAACAAGTGAACACAGTTTTGGCGATCAGGGTAGACATTTGACAAGCTCAACAGGACAGCTTTGTGATCAGAAATCCCATTTGTGACTTCACAGGTTATCGCATTTCGGATAGTACCACTTACAAAAAATAAGTCTAGAATTGAGCCTACGGCTCCTTGTACTCTCGTGAAATTATTTACCATTTGCAGCAAGTCAAACGCGAATACAATATCAAATATTGTGTTATCAACACTGTGGGCAGAATACAATGAAAAGGTGTGCCAATCGATGTTTGGTAAATTAAAGTCCCCTGCAAGTAGTATTCTGTCATCAGATTTTACATGGCAGTGCATATATTCCCTCAAGTTTTCAAGTACCACAGCAGAAGAGTTTGGAGGCCTATAAAAAACGCCAAGGATGAAGCGGACCTTGTTTATGTATGCTTTGCAAAAGACAGCTTCAATATCTTGCGCATCGAGCATTCTAAAAAGTTGTATTGCCGATTTATACAAAATGGCCACTCCTCCACCTCTTCTGTCGCGGTCACACCGAAAGACCTTATAGCCCTTAGGAACAAATTCACTGTCAAATATTTCACTGCTCAACCACGTCTGCGTAAGCATGGCAACGTCTGCGTCATGTGAGAAAAGCATCCCCTCAAGTTTTGCAGCTTTATTGACGACGCTTCGACAATTTATGTTGAGGATTTTGAATGCCGGACTGGTCTCATTGTGGTGTCATTTATTGTACTTCGGGATTTTATATTGTTTGTTTTTTGCATTATCCCATCCAAACATATCACCGTTAATGCTTAACTTGTCAAAAACCAGCTTAACTTTATCACCATTATTCTTTTCCTGTGATGCGCTTTGCCATAATTTCTTTCTGACATCCTGAATTCTTTTCGAGTAGTCCTCGCTGACTGAAAATTCTGAACCTTTCAGTTTCGGGCATGCCTTAATTATTGAAGTCTTCTCTCGGTAGTCATGTAGATTTATGATGACAGGACGATTCCTGTTTGATTTCCTACCTATTCGGTGGCATCTTTGCATGCTCTTTATCGTAACTCCAAGTTTTTCGCTAAGAATGTCTTTTGTTATTTTCTCCGTAAGTTCAGCCTCTGTTTCCCTTTCTTCTTCTGTTATGCCGTAAATAAGTAAGTTATTCCTACGGCTTCTATTTTCCAAGTCTTCGGTTTTATTTAAGAGGTGTGACACAGTGGCTTCAAGTTTATTAATTGTTGACCTCATATGCTCTACTTCTGTTTTTACGGTGTTGATAGTTGACACCTCGTCTTCTAAACTTTTAATTCTCTCGGTCAAGCTATCTATTTTTTCTTCAAAAGAGCTCTGTTTTGCAAGAATGTCACTGAGAGACGACGTCAGGGAATTTTGACCCAGAAGGATCTGCTGGAGCATTTCCCTATCAGTCATGTCTGGGCCTGGGTTTGCTTCAATATCACCGCATTTTAAAAGATCGTCTTGGGATGAAAAAAGGTTTGCACAAACACTCTTTATACATAGTGGGCTGGGCAGCAGCAACAAAAAGCGGTTGTCGCTACGATAGCAGTAGGCAGATAAGTAGTTACTGACCTGCGCAATGAAGCAAAATGGGTTCTTGAGCATTGTGCCTGAGGTGCTGCTGCCAAGCCCACTGGTTGCAAGCGGCGATGGGAAGCTTCTTATATAGGCCATGGTGTCCCCGTGATGTGACGTTGCTGTTGATGGCGCAGACGCAGACACGCTGACGGAAGTCAGGATGGAGTCGTTGATCAAGCAAAGATCAGCTCGTGCAGGATGCTCGTAGCCAACGTCATTTGCTTCGTAAGGAGGAGATCGGCAGAATCCCTCACCGAGATAAAACGGTTGTGCGGGCAGCAAGAGGGTCAAAACCTGCGCAATGAAGCAAAATGGGTTCTTGAGCATTGTGCCTGAGGTGCTGCTGCCAAGCCCACTGGTTGCAAGCGGCGATGGGAAGCTTCTTATATAGGCCATGGTGTCCCCGTGATGTGACGTTGCTGTTGATGGCGCAGACGCAGACACGCTGACGGAAGTCACGATGGAGTCGTTGATCAAGCAAAGATCAGCTCATGCAGGATGCTCGTAGCCAACGTCCTTTGCTTCGTAAGGAGGAGATCGGCAGAATCCCTCACCGAGATAAAACGGTTGTGCGGGCAGCAAGAGGGTCAAAACCTGCGCAATGAAGCAAAATGGGTTCTTGAGCATTGTGCCTGAGGTGCTGCTGCCAAGCCCACTGGTTGCAAGCGGCGATGGGAAGCTTCTTATATAGGCCATGGTGTCCCCGTGATGTGACGTTGCTGTTGATGGCGCAGACGCAGACACGCTGACGGAAGTCACGACGGAGTCGTTGATCAAGCAAAGATCAGATCATGCAGGATGCTCGTAGCCAACGTCATTTGCTTCGTAAGGAGGAGATCGGCAGAATCCCTCACCGAGATAAAACGGTTGTGCGGGCAGCAAGAGGGTCAAAACCTGCGCAATGAAGCAAAATGGGTTCGTGAGCATTGTGCCTGAGGTGCTGCTGCCAAGCCCACTGGTTGCAAGCGGCGATGGGAAGCTTCTTATATAGGCCATGGTGTCCCCGTGATGTGACGTTGCTGTTGATGGCGCAGACGCAGACACGCTGACGGAAGTCACGATGGAGTCGTTGATCAAGCAAAGATCAGCTCATGCAGGATGCTCGTAGCCAACGTCATTTGCTTCGTAAGGAGGAGATCGGCAGAATCCCTCACCGAGATAAAACGGTTGTGCGGGCAGCAAGAGGGTCAAAACCTGCGCAATGAAGCAAAATGGGTTCTTGAGCATTGTGCCTGAGGTGCTGCTGCCAAGCCCACTGGTTGCAAGCGGCGATGGGAAGCTTCTTATATAGGCCATGGTGTCCCCGTGATGTGACATTGCTGTTGATGGCGCAGACGCAGACACGCTGACGGAAGTCACGATGGAGTCGTTGATCAAGCAAAGATCAGCTCATGCAGGATGCTCGTAGCCAACGTCATTTGCTTCGTAAGGAGGAGATCGGCAGAATCCCTCACCGAGATAAAACGGTTGTGCGGGCAGCAAGAGGGTCAAAACCTGCGCAATGAAGCAAAATGGGTTCGTGAGCATTGTGCCTGAGGTGCTGCTGCCAAGCCCACTGGTTGCAAGCGGCGATGGGAAGCTTCTTATATAGGCCATGGTGTCCCCGTGATGTGACGTTGTTGTTGATGGCGCAGACGCAGACACGCTGACGGAAGTCACGATGGAGTCGTTGATCAAGCAAAGATCAGCTCATGCAGGATGCTCGTAGCCAACGTCATTTGCTTCGTAAGGAGGAGATCGGCAGAATCCCTCACCGAGATAAAACGGTTGTGCGGGCAGCAAGAGGGTCAAAACCTGCGCAATGAAGCAAAATGGGTTCTTGAGCATTGTGCCTGAGGTGCTGCTGCCAAGCCCACTGGTTGCAAGCGGCGATGGGAAGCTTCTTATATAGGCCATGGTGTCCCCGTGATGTGACGTTGCTGTTGATGGCGCAGACGCAGACACGCTGACGGAAGTCACGACGGAGTCGTTGATCAAGCAAAGATCAGCTCATGCAGGATGCTCGTAGCCAACGTCATTTGCTTCGTAAGGAGGAGATCGGCAGAATCCCTCACCGAGATAAAACGGTTGTGCGGGCAGCAAGAGGGTCAAAACCTGCGCAATGAAGCAAAATGGGTTCGTGAGCATTGTGCCTGAGGTGCTGCTGCCAAGCCCACTGGTTGCAAGCGGCGATGGGAAGCTTCTTATATAGGCCATGGTGTCCCCGTGATGTGACGTTGCTGTTGATGGCGCAGACGCAGACACGCTGACGGAAGTCACGATGGAGTCGTTGATCAAGCAAAGATCAGCTCATGCAGGATGCTCGTAGCCAACGTCATTTGCTTCGTAAGGAGGAGATCGGCAGAATCCCTCACCGAGATAAAACGGTTGTGCGGGCAGCAAGAGGGTCAAAACCTGCGCAATGAAGCAAAATGGGTTCTTGAGCATTGTGCCTGAGGTGCTGCTGCCAAGCCCACTGGTTGCAAGCGGCGATGGGAAGCTTCTTATATAGGCCATGGTGTCCCCGTGATGTGACATTGCTGTTGATGGCGCAGACGCAGACACGCTGACGGAAGTCACGATGGAGTCGTTGATCAAGCAAAGATCAGCTCATGCAGGATGCTCGTAGCCAACGTCATTTGCTTCGTAAGGAGGAGATCGGCAGAATCCCTCACCGAGATAAAACGGTTGTGCGGGCAGCAAGAGGGTCAAAACCTGCGCAATGAAGCAAAATGGGTTCGTGAGCATTGTGCCTGAGGTGCTGCTGCCAAGCCCACTGGTTGCAAGCGGCGATGGGAAGCTTCTTATATAGGCCATGGTGTCCCCGTGATGTGACGTTGCTGTTGATGGCGCAGACGCAGACACGCTGACGGAAGTCACGATGAGGTCGTTGATCAAGCAAAGATCAGCTCGTGCAGGATGCTCGTAGCCAACGTCATTTGCTTCGTAAGGAGGAGATCGGCAGAATCCCTCACCGAGATAAAACGGTTGTGCGGGCAGCAAGAGGGTCAAAACCTGCGCAATGAAGCAAAATGGGTTCTTGAGCATTGTGCCTGAGGTGCTGCTGCCAAGCCCACTCTGCGAGGATATTGCGTTAATTGCAATATATCTTCTTTGTTTTTATTTTTATTTATTTCTTATCTTTTCAGATGCACTTTTGCGGTGTTCACAGTGACCAGCGTGCTCTAGTATGTGTAGTGAAAGCAAGTTTCCCTATCATCAACTTTACTATTTAAACATGTTAAAAAAGCACGTTTACTTGTTAGACATGTTAAAAGAGGTGACATCTTGACTTTATAAATTAAAGAGTTTATTTTTGTAAGATTCCTAGAGAATCGGAGAAAGTTATGAACACTAATCAAACAATTAGTTATTGCCTTACATTTTGTAGTACGTCTACCATCATCTGATGCCAAGGGTGTGTAGTGGCGACGGACGGGATACGTTCAGCTCAAGCCTATAGCGCAACATTAGAGTTGTACATGACCCATTTCTAAATGAATAAAAGATACGTTGGGTGTATTGTTGTCAAATGGAAATGTTGTTTTACGCTTTTCTACCCAAAGCGACAGAATTTTGTAACTTTATAGCCTATATTCATTCATTCCTTCCTTTTCTTTCTCCCTCCCTTTCTTTCTGTCTCTCCACTTTTTTCTCTTTATTAAAGCTCAAAATTCGTCCTATAGCTATATTTACGCATTCTTTAGGCTCACGTCGGCTAATAATATTCACTTTCCTCTCAGAGCGAGGATGCTCTGAAAGATGAAGCTTCACAGATGAACCTTCACAAAAGGATCACGAAACGTGTTCCTGCTTGCCATCTTGGAAAACTAATCAATACCGACAGCAACGCGCAAAATCTTTGGACAAATGGTGCAATCACTGTTCTTTATTGTACGCGCTATGTATTTCATTGACTAGTTGACTGTAAATCTGTTAGTTACTGTTAACAGTGTTTTCCGTTATACTTTTTTTTTTCGTTGCTTTTCTTTTTTGTGCTCCTTCTCCTCTATGTATTGGTCGGTTCTGTTTCTTTAATTTCCAGATGCTGCTATTATTAAGCCCAATATTACGGATAGTAATTTTGCCCTTCGTTGTAGTTGCTTCGTATTCATTTCTATGAAAAACAGCTGCCGTTCTGTTAATTATTGCATTCGTTTGATGATATTTCTTTTCTGAATTTTTTTTGTTGCTCCCCCTTTTGTGGTGCCCTATAAAGGGCCCCTAAAGGTAATATAGATGATGATCAGGATGATGATGATGATGATGATGATGATGATGATGATGATGATGATGATGATGATGATGATGATGATGATGAACATTTATCACTTAGAAATCGAAAGCGCTGCTGATATCGAGAACGAATGCTGCTGTCAACAACACTATAAGTGTTGGCGTACCCTTCTTCACTTCGCATTTCAAGGTTTTTTTTTAGCAGTGTTCCTATATTGATACACCGAAACTACAAAAACTACCTATATTCTCTCTAAACATGGTGACATTTACAGAGGTGAACAGTTTCGTGTTTTTATAAGGAAGTGGTTTCTTTTTATGGTAAATAACGGCATGAACGACATGCGGCTGAATGTGCTGCTGCATGAAGGTTGCCATGCATGAAGGCTGCATGGATCTTATTAAAATTTTCAAGGGCAACATTCGCCTAACTGCGGCATCAGGCGTTATGCTGTACAAACTGCGTATTCTGGAAATTTTACTTCAATTGATGAAAACCTTAGGCCTCACATTACTTTCTAGGACTCATCTTACCATTGTTTGGGGCAAAGTACAGATCTTGCGGGAGGGAATCGATTTCGAATAATTAATACTTTCTTCCGGAAACCCACTAAGAGGAAATCGACTTGTGAAAGCCCTAACGTGGAAACAAGAAATGAGACAAACGTCATGTAGAAGTTTTAGGAAAAGTAAAGGGCAATTATGACAGGTTAGTGAAGTCCAGAATTACTTTCTATTTGTAGAGAGAAAGAGGAAAATTAGTGAGAAAGATATAGGCAAATGTGCTAGCAGTCAGACCAAAAGCGGATGAATTCAGGATAGGTCTCATGAACAAATATGAGGCTTTGGAACATTAAGAACGAGACAGCATAAAAAATAATATATGAGACCTTAACTAAGATAACAGCAGAGGCCGCCCCTGAAGTTGGAAGTAAGGCACTAAAGCGGCAACCATACAAGCTCTCCCAAGTAACGAAGAACCTTATAAAAAAACGACAGAACATGAGTGTCCTACTCCAGGAATCAGAATGAATTGGCTCAACTGCCTTAGCTAATCAACTAGAAGATAACAAGTGGTATTCAAAATTATAACTTTGGAAAGATTGGGGAAACAGTGAGGAATAAGGGCAGCATCAAATCCGCAAGAGCATTTAGCATTAAAAATAATAATATGTATACAGTGAAAGATAAGCAGGCCAATGTCATCAGCAATTTCGACGGCAGCTCAGGAATTCCTGAGCTGCCTTTATTATATTGCCGAAATTGCTGGACAGTACCCGTTCCGGGTACTGTATCGCTATCACGAGTGAATGCATCGCTTAGTCAGTCTATATGAAACGGACGTCATTGTCGAAATGCGTACCTGCATGTTGAATATATTCCATACGCAGTCCCTGTCTTTCTGCGTATATACGATTATGTACTTCATCAATACTTCTTTTTGGGCGAGTTGGTACATCTTGAAACTTTGGGTAACAGCGCAAACAGACGACCACAAGAAGGGAGACACGGACACACAGGCGCTGACTAACAACTGGTTTTATTGTGAAGGAAAGCACACCTTATATATGCCAGAGTGAAGCAAGGGAAAGGGGAAAACATAACAAGGGTAACATCGTGCCAACAACGCAAGCGCAAAACAGCCAACCAAGCGCAACAAGAGGCAAACAATTATTTTTCTTTCTAATCTGAACCCCCGATAGCCGCATCCAGAAGATAAAATTCAGCGTCAAAGAGAGCAAGGGAGGGGGTGCTGAAGCACTTGCTACCGAACTTCCTGATGTGGTAGGCTTCCAAACTGATGCGCGCTGTCTTGTCACTACTCTTTCCTAGAATCGTCGTCTCCTTTAACCGGGCCACACAATCAGTGCACTTGCTAACGTGCGCAACTATATGTGCGTATTTGTCATCTCGTTTTTTCAGTTTTAGAGCGTGTTCCCCTAAACGGTCATTGACACAGCGACCAGTTTCGCCGACGTAAAACATCCCACAAGACATGGGAATGCAATACACCACTCCAGTGGAACAATTAAAAAACATGCAAACATACTCCAGAGCTTCCTAATTTTAGAGCCTGACTGAAGGGGCCGCCCATAGAGTTTCCTCCAAGAAATACTACAGGGAACTCTAGCACTTCTATCATTCAGCCGCCATTGAAATGATGGTTAGCACGTGGATTTATCTGATCTGCGTGCATGTGGCTTCAGACGCTCTTGTGGCTTAGTTTATTCCGTTTATTAAAATTAAAAGCCGAAGATAAGAGAATATTGATGTTACAGGCTTTATTTTATTTTGTACTGTATTTATATCTTAACGCGCAAGACCAGTATACAGTATTGGTTCCCCCTTTCGCTTGATTCTACTTCTTTTCTATAATCCACTGTTCACTTTCTGCCTTCCCGACAATTCGAAATGCTTTACGATAAAGATTAAAGAAGCCTACTGCAGTGATAACATGGGCGCTCGGAGCGCTGATGGAACAACTCAGGACGCACGAAAAAGAAAAAAAATCAGGAATAGCATTAGAATAGAGATTTGACATTATCTAGACCCACCGCTCGGAATGCATCGTTGATGGCAGATGTACTCAGGAGGCATCAGACTCCTTGGCTGAAACCAGAGACCATTCATGATCCTGAGGCGTCGCACAGTAAGTACCGGACAATCACGAAGCGTATTGTATAAGTTGCAGTACAGCGATAATGGTTTATTTGGGATTTTCATGCGAGATGATGAAAGCTTGAGTCAGAATGAATGACGATCTTGCAGAGAATGGAAGCAGAAAGCTTCCGCGACATCAGTGCGCCGCATCGAAAGCATAAGGAATTATGCCTTGTACAATCCATCACTCGCTGGCGCGTCTTGGACGAAACTGACGAAAAATATAAAGACGCAGGGAATTAGGCTGAAAATCCTGCCACCGCCATCGCCGTAGCGTAACCATGCAGCTTGCCGGCGTGCATCTCTTTATTCCTTTTTTCTTTCTTTTTAATATTTCATATACCACATGTCTTTATGCTCTGTAGCATGATGGACGGTTTACAAATGCGCCATAAGAACGTTGCCCGAGGATAAAAAATGGCAATAAAAAAGCAACTAGCACGGTATTCTTTAGCACACTTCGAGACGCCTTTCGGAAAGAACAAAAATAACGTCGTAACTCAGTGATTGAGAGTGTTTGAGCACCGAGGAACATGAGAACAAAAGAAAGCGCATTGGACGCAGAGGCACTACGAACTACACTGATGTTTAATTCCTCCGCGAGCCGAACAAAAGTATATCGTCAATGGACGACGTCACAGATCACGTGAACCACCTTACAATAAAATAATTAAAAAAACCAAACAGAGCACCCAAAGCAAAAGAAATTTTAAAAAGGCAAACCGTCATGGCATGCGCAGAAAATTCAATTTGTTGTCAGAGTGGGTTACATGTGTCACCGAAATAGTTAATTTGCTCAGCTTACATTTATTAGGCGAATGACTTGGCATTTGTTTGTGCCTACGGTAACTATTTTATCCAAAAAGGGTTCGCAGCGATAGATGACATACTTTTTGCACTCAATTAAAGTTTTGCGTGCTTCTTTCTTTTTCCTTATTTTTCTGACAATCACCTTTCACATTGCTTGCGGGATCTGATTTTTTACACAAACTGCCCACTTGGTGCTGAAAAACCTGTACGTTGCCTCGTGCAGCTAATTTCTATAAGTTGTGAGATACGTGGTGGATATAAAAATAACTGTTACATTTCTCTGCGCAAAAGTAGGGCAAGCTTCGGTGTTGGACACGCTATGAGTCGCATTTACACGCCGGAGTAACTCTTCAGCTACAGAACCCATCACGTTGGATGGATAGCCTGCTTTTAGGAGCCGACATTTAGCATCCCGCAACACCCAACAGGCGCCCACCAGCCACCTAACAGAAAGCTTCGCTTTCAGTGATGCGCGCATAATTCTTCAAAAGTTATATAAGCCTCCGAAAATTCAGACATACATTTACATTGTTTGCCATACATTTAGTGCTACACGCTGCCATTTATACATGTTAGTGACACAAAAAAAAAATCAGTAGCCCCTCCCCTGTCGAGGAGATGGCGGTAAGCGAATCTTGTCGTGTGTGCCTTCGCTGTTCCTTCGAACGAATTGCACTGGCGAGTACCACGTTGTGCTCGAGCCACAACCGGTCACACGTACAGCAGCTTACTCCGAAGTCCCGGTTGAGAAAATCGCGTTGAAGCCTGGCCGTCGCACAGCAGAAGTTGGCGCTAGCGTTGCCAAGGCGTGCACCACCGTTGTCGGGTTCCTGGAGGGCAAGACGACGCTGACGTTTGGCCTCAACATCGCGCTCCCGCCATTCGGGGTCCGCGGCTCTTCGCTGACGTTTCGCCTGGGCTTCGGAAGCCCTCACGCTAAAATTGGCCCGTCGACGACGAGCCCTTTCCCGAGCGCTTTCATTCTGGATGGATTTCCATAAAATTGCTTCAAAATTAAGTCTGTCCGTTACGTAAGACAATGAATGGCTCATACACCCTTAAGGAATTGCTGATAACGCCGTAAACGCGGCCTCCCCATTACGACGACAGAAAAGTGAAATCATACGCTGGAAGGATCAGCGGCGACGCAACCAGCTGTGGAGCAGTGGCATGAGCGCGTGCCGAGCATGAGCCATCTGTGCAGCGCTGAGAGTAGCTGCGTTTTTTTAGCGTTACATCGTCGGCGCAGGCTAGCGTATACAAGCTTTGTTTGAAAAAGCAATTAAATTCACTTTTCAAACTGGTCTCCATCCCCAGCCCGGCGCCAATAACTAGAGAGTACAAAGAAGTACCTCTCACAAGAATAAATTTCGGATGACAAAATATGGGCTATCGGATACCAGATTTCTTAAATATTATAAAATAATAAGCTTCATAAACCTTGATTTAAGTGGTAAATATATTATCCTTATTTATGCAAACTTAGTTTTATTACACATTGTGGGTTTCTAAAAAAAATTGTAGGTTGTGTGTATATATTATGTGTTGCGTGTGAAATACTTAAAAATACATGATGGGAGGTAAAAAACTGAAGCTGAAATATGTTCCACTATGCGTGTCTTCAAGAACTGTGTATTTTATTAATGCGTGTGAATAGTGACCATGTCTGCGTGCCAATGAGTCTTTAACAGAAGCTCGGGGACTTCAACTTCCCAACCATAGATTGGAGTAATGTTGCGTCATGTCTAACACACAAAAACATGGCTAGCGAATTCATAAACACTTGCTTGCTCTTCGGTCTCTCGCAGCTGGTTAATAAACCTACGCAAATAACTCAACACTCGTCAGATATCCTAGACCTCGTCTTGACGTCGCACCCGGATCAGATGCCGCCCCTTACGTACGTCAGTGGTCTTAGCGATCACACCGTCATCCATGCCACGTTTCCTTGCAATATACTCAAAGTAAAATATCAAGGAAAGTACTAACGCTATATGATAAAGCCGATTATTGCAGTATTAATCGTGAACTTTCTGTCTTTCACGACAAACTTGCCCTTACGTATCAACAGCGGTCGACCGAGAGTAACTGGGCGCTTTTCAAAACAGAAATGCTGCGTTTAATAGGTCTTTACATTCCAACTATCACGATAAAAGATACAGCGCGTTCCGCCTGGTTCAACACTACTTTAAAGCGCTTGAACAATAAGAAAAAAAAATGTGGTTGATCCCTCTTATATAGGAATCGGTATAGAACACGAAAGTGAAACGTGTCTTCAATGACATGCGGAGGCACCACATGCTACTTGCTCGAAAGCTACAACGCGCCGCAACCGACTGCGCTTACGAACGCGCATCCAAAGTGCATCCGAAGCGCAAGCGACGCGCCGCTCGGTTAGCACGGTCCCAAACAGTGTCGCCGTCTGGTGGCCTCCGGCGGAAGGCATCACCGGCGGTGCCAGCGTCTCCCATTAGAAACGCCCGGCGGTCGGCACACTAGTAAGTATATTCTAGGCACTATAGTCGTAGTGCTGAGACTACCGAAGCATTCACTGTCGGTGCGCGTTAGTGTCATAATGCAGTACTTCTCTTTTCTGCTCGTAGGCGGCGGCACCGCCCCGAGCAAGAGCGCGGGTACACGGAGGAGTGTTAGATATATAAGGCGCGTCTGTGTAGCTCTCTGCAATTGCGTTTGTGGCGCAATGGGTTAAACGCTCGGCGATCTATCGTCGCGGACCGAGAGGTCGTGGGTTCGATTTCCAAATTTTGCATGTTTGTGGAACTTTTTCTTCTGGTTTCTTTCTTTGTATTATGTTCTATGACGTATTTCCGTGACGGAAATACGTCACTGAAGTCTTGGTGGACCCCGGAATAAAACACTTTCGTGTTAAAAGATTATTTCGCGTAGCCAAACCTTCAGGTTCTCTTTCGGCCTGGGAAAAATACAACGAAGTCACTAAGCAATACAACTCATTAAAAGCACATACAAAACGTTATTCCTTTTCTACTACCGTTCCAAACATGCTCCACACTAACCCACGGCGGTTTTTGGAAAACGATAAAACCTGATAATAATAGTTCTATTTCATCATGTGATAACTCTGGCTCACCCATTTCTGAGTCGGTTATTCCTGAAGTCTCATTGAACCTTCCATTTTGTTCCATGTTCACGAAAGAATCTACCAATGAAATGCCAAGTTTTCCATTTTTCGATTTTCCACCAATGGACGGTATTGATTTTAGGACAGAAGGAATCGTTAAGGTTATAGATTCCCTGAAGTGCTCATCATCCTGTGGTATAGACGGAATCAGTGCCAAAGTGTTAAAAAATACGAAGTATGCGTGTAGTTCGATCCTGTGTATCATTTTTCAGCAATAACTTGACACAGGCACAGTTCCAAGAGACTGGAAAATAGGGAAGGTCATTCCGGTCTTCAAGAAAGGTGATCGGTCTTCCCTAGGTAACTACCATCCCATCTCCCTCACCAGCGTATGCTCCAAAATCAGGAAACACGTGATCTACTCTCATGTTGCTAACTTTCTAACTTCGTCGAAGTTCTTCCACCCAAATCAACATGGCTTCCGGTAAGATCACTCATGCGAAACACAGCTAGCCTTATTGATTCATGATATTCATTTAAACCTCGACCGTAACATTCCAAGTGATGGCCTGTTCCTAGATTTCGAAAAAGGCTTTCGATTAGGTTCCACATTCCCGTCTTTTGCTAAAGTTATCACGACTAAACATTCATCCATTTGTTTTTAACTGGATCCAGTGTTTCTTAACGAACCGAAAACAGTTCGTATATGCTAACAACCTTACATCTGCTGTTTCCTCCGTTCTGTCTGGTGTACCTCAGGGCACTGTTCTTGGGCCGCTCCTATTTTTAATCTACATTAATGACTTGCCATTTACTGTAACTTCTGTAATACGTCTTTTTGCTGATGATTGTGTACTGTACCGCCCTATCAATAACCTCGCTGACGTAACTTCCCTCCAAGAGGATCTCTTTCATATTCAAGACTGGTGTGCTACTTGACTCATGTCCCTGAACACTAGTAAGACTATACACATTTCATTCCACCGCCGACCTAACTACATCCCCCCTGCCTACAAGATTAATAACAGTACTATATCTAACACTGACTCCTTCAAGTACTTAGGCATTCACCTCTCCAAAGATTTGTCCTGGACAAATTATATAACCCACATAATCAACTCAGCTAACAAAACTCTTGGTTATCTTCACCGTAATCTCTTCATGGCACCGCCACTAGTAAAATCAGTTGCCTATAAAACGCTCGTGCGACCAAAACTTGAATATGTATGTGCTATCTTTGACACTTACCAAACTAATCTCACTAAAGCTCTCTAATCTGTTAAGAACCATGCTTCTAGATTTATTCTTTCAGATTACTCATATAACACTAGCGTTTCATCGCTAAAATCAAAACTAGACTTGTTGCCTCTTGTCTCTCGTCGTCGCATCTCTCGCCTATGCCTCTATCACTTTTTATTCCATACCTGGTGACAGCGAGCTGACCCAGCTGGCTCGTCGTGTTCGTCGAACAGGCCATCCGAACTCGGCAATCCCGCCACGAGCCCGCATCACTCCGTTCCTGCAGTCATTCTTCGTGCGAACTGCCCGAGACTGGAATGGCCTTCCTAGACAAACTGCACTCATCCGCGATACAGCGCGCTTTAGATCTCTCATCGAGTGTTGTGACTCATTTTTGTAATGTCGTCATCATCATTTCCGCCTTCTCCGTGTCCACCCCTCATTGTAATGTCCTGTTGGGACCTTTGAGGTATAAATAAATAAATAAATAAATAAATAAATAAATAAATAAATAAATAAATAAATAAATAAATAAATAAATAAATAAATAAATAAATAAATAAATAAATAAATAAATAAATAAATAAATAAATAAATAAATAAATAAATAAATAAAAGAAGCAAGAGCCAAAACATAAAAGAAGGTTGCTGCCGTAAAATTTTGTAATCGTGATGTACACAAAACAAGAACATTATTTACTAACCGCAATTTCCCTCATAGATCGAGGTCTGTCTGTACCTTCCAACTTGTCAAAAAACTGGAAACTGACGCTTCAAGACTTTGTTATAGTGTCAGGGTGTGTTCTTGGTTTCTTAATACGCAACCTAGCTAAACAAGCATATCGTGCATGTGGCAACTGCATCCCTTATATATACAGCGATTGATTAAACTAAACTTTGGAAGGTGATGTGCTAAGATAAATCACCGAGTAATCTTTTCAGCTCGTTCGTGTAATGTTTTAAGCAATCGATTCGTGCAGCATCTCTGCTTTTCTGTGTTATTGCACGTGTACAAATACGAGATCACCCCACACATTCGTAGCTGCTGGGTAAGCTGGTCAATATTCGCAGTCGCTAGTTGTTGGTACGGCCGATGCTGTCGTTAATAAATCATGGAAAGCAACAAAAAAAAAACATTGCATCGGGGTCTCAACGACACTTTGTTCATGTTGCTTACTAACCCCTTTTAGGTGCACAGCGAACATCGCGAATCCCAGGACAAGATAGACAAAAGACGCGGTGCTCTTTGGAGTGCAATGTCATTTAACTTGCGGTCATAATCTGGGAGAGACGGCTCGAGAGTACAGTATAGTACAGATATGGTGGCGGTGGTGGTGGTGGTGATGTTGCAGCAGGCGGGGTTGGACTGGTATACATAGCCGGCAATTGCTCTGCCCGAGCCTCCTATTAGTTGAGATCAAGTATGCAACAACAGGTCTGCTTGGTAAGTTGCATGTAACTCAAGAACAAAATAAAAGTTGAAAGCTCAGGGTGAATGAATAGTGCTGCTAGGTATACTGTCGTGCTTCGTCACGCGTTTTGCACTCTTCGCTACCAACTACTTAACAGTTGGATAACTTAATAGTTTTAACTGTATTGTTGCTTAGTTTATTTACAGCTCGGACGACAAGCCCGAAATATGGATATTGATCTAGAAAATGGGCACTTTCGGGAGCTAATTCATAGTGAGATCAGTCGCTTTGAGCCACAGTTATCTTAGGCAATGAACAAATTCAGCTGTCAAAAGGAAAACCGTTAGACAACCTGGGAGTGAGGTGGTTAATGTCTAGCTTGATTAATTTATAGCCATCTAGGGGATGTTAGCGAATGTAAACAAGGCTTACGGCATCGTCACATTACCATGGCAACAGCGAGGCTTAGATAATGTGCATCAACAGGCCGGTTAAGTATTTAAGGGGCCATTAGCGGTGGACCAGGGATGCGGGGTGTTGAGTGATGCAGCAGCGAGCCCTCTCATCGTTCCAAAGCCCGGTGAGTCGGGAAGACAAGACAGCATCGTCCAAAACAGACATGAAATCCGCTTGTCGCAAATGGCAGCCTCACATTGCTGTGTGTATTTATCACTTTTGCTATATGATTATAGGAAGTTGTGGTCAAGTCCATGCTACGGCGAATACACCAAATGCGACCCAATCGAGATCATTAGTTTAATTAGGTGGGCTGTGGTAAATATACTTCCGCAAAGATATTCTATGTCTATCCTGCATCAACCGAAGTTATTCTGTGCCCACCCGTTTTCAAATTTCGTCGCGCTATTCAAGTATCTGCCTTATGAGGCACTTTTTTGCCTTCCATCGGTAATGATACTTCAATGTGTTTTCTCACTGGCTTAGCGATAATAGTGATAGCTTAGTGATGAATACATAGGACGTATTCTCCCATTTGTTGCAATTTGTGTGCTGTCGATGCCACCCGCATAGGTGGGGAAACACCTATGTTCTTGTTATATTTTTGTTGAGTAAAGCCAGTGATAAAAAACGTTGAAGTTTGAGTTCCCCTTGCTTTTGGAACATTTTTTATCGGTAGTGATTCCGCTATTCTGCTTAACTAGACTTTACACACGGCTCACCAAACATATCTTAATTCTCTTAACTAAACTACAACGTCATTTATTCCCCTTACTCGCATCTGGTCCATTATTCGCACTATTGTATTTGTGTCTCGCGACGTTACGCTTATCATTTCTCTGTGAGTATCTCACACGAATTACACATCCTAGACAACAAACAGGCGACATACGGCCTGTTGTTCTAAATGTCGGTCGGTTCCCACTAGCAGCACTTGGCGGCCGCCTAGAGTATCCTGTCTTTTTGCCGTGGACTGGTGCTCGTCTTATTCAGTACGTCTGTAATATCTGAGCCTTATGCTGTGACTCTATTTTTCTCTGACAACTTTCATCGGCCGTATAGCAACGTCTTCGTTGCTGATTTGTATTAAATAAGACGATAGCACCAATAGAAGGTACCGACTACTAATTTTGACATGAGAAACATGTAAATATGTCCAAGTCACACAACATCAAAACCTGCAAAAGAAACACATCATAAAATGACATTACAAAAGATGTTCATAGTCCACCGAAATGGCAGAATAGCCCACCATGTCAGTCAGTGGCGCTCGTCTGAATTCAATTGGCAAATGAATCAACGCTTTATTTAAACTAGTGGGTACACATGTCGGAATCAGGAACAAAAGGTGGAACAAGAATGGTTTGGTGAGTGCGCTAGATATGCTTAGTCAAAAGAAAGTGTACACCTAGCCAAATCTGTCGAACTGATGAATATGCAAGTAGCTCTGTCACGTGTAGCGGAATCTTTCTGCATCGTACCTTTAGTACGGAGGAAGAAAACTTCGGCCGATGTATGCTAACACGGCGGGTAAATATTTTCGGAGGCATTAGTAGGAGGCGAGTGACGTACAATATGCAAGTCGTGCCTTAATCAAATCTCTGGAGAACCACATGGTACCTGGGGCGTTGTCTTTCGCATCGTTGCTGCTTTAAGGCCTCGTGCACTACGGCGCGAACCCCAAGGGTGCGAACCTCACTTATGGTGTTCCGTATGGAATTCCAGGATTAATTTCTCGCTTCATCGAAGCCGTCATGATGCAATCTACGTATGCAAATATCCTCGCCGTTTTTCTCTATCTTTCTTACTTGTTATGAGCGATAAGAATAAGAGATTCCGAGAGACTCGACTTGTCAGTTGAAAACCATATGCGAAGAAAAGAAAACGTGACGCCTGCGGTTAAAAGGGTGTTCCACATCTTCTGACATGGCCGTGCGCGGCGTTGGCTATTGATCCTAGCCCTAATCTTGTATGCACGTTTACATAAATACCCCAAAACTGGATATGAGTTTGGTTGATGCCGTACAGCTTAACTATAATGAAGCACCGCACGCGTAATGCTGAAGTTCTTACGGTTCTTTTGTCTGCTTTCATTTCCCTTTTCCTTATATGTTTTTTTTTATTTCTATCAAACGTAACAGTTAATTTTTTCCTATGCATTCTCTGTCTTCATTGTCTGTTTTCATCATGTAGTAATAATTAGTAGTTGCTAGCAATATAACTCGAGGCTTCGTATACGAAGGTTCCGTCATGGCAGGTGCTAAACGGAAACGCGCTGATCGCGGCGTCAGTTGCACAGAATTTTGTACTTCTCAAGCAGAGCGAAAAAAAACATTTTTTTGTTTTAATTAAATACCAGCGATAAATACAGCCATTTTGGCGAAAGATACGTACTTACACGCAGATAAATGGTGTCTTGCTAAACGTCCTAATGTCTAACTTTCTAATATTACGGTCGTGCGGTAACTCTATTACGGAGGTTATAGTCCCTCGAAAGTTTTCTTCATTGTTTGGTCACGCCATTGGTTCCCTTTAACGCCAGTCTTCGCGTCGAAGGTAAACGCTGTCAATGGCCGCAACGTGGTAAGCGTAATAACGAAACTAGTTCGGTCAGATAAAATGCCATAGACAGCATTATATACAGTCTCCGTCTCGATCAAGCTATGGACTTTTCACCATTACGATAATTTTCGGCCCACTCTCATGCAATTCGTTCCAGATCTCTCTCTCCCTCTCACTTGCTGAGGTTGCTCGGACCCATTGAGAAGGCTACAGAAGATACGGTAAATATGCCTTGGCGCAAATATTTTCAATGCAAAATAAGCTTGCTTGTAGTGTAAGCGGCTTATTCTAATGCGCAAAGTCATTACGCGCAGCTTAAGCTGAAGCGACCCCTCGTTCGTATCATTTGTCGCCGAGCGATTGGCAAATGACTTCTGCACCCGTTCTATAAGCTCGTTTTATCGCGCGGAGTGTGTGACACAGGAAACAGCCGATGCGCACCAGTTGCCCCGGGGTCATGATAAGCGCCCTCAGCTCATCGACCATGGTTCTATATTCAAACGGCTTTTTGAAGTGCAGCAAGCAAAATCTTTGTCGCTGTTGCATGCTGTGGGGTAATGTCGTGTCGCATTC
This sequence comes from Dermacentor silvarum, assembly GCF_013339745.2. Taxonomy (NCBI): domain Eukaryota; kingdom Metazoa; phylum Arthropoda; class Arachnida; order Ixodida; family Ixodidae; genus Dermacentor; species Dermacentor silvarum. The sequence goes on from NC_051157.2 coordinate 25,748,116, forward strand.
AATAATGCCGAAAAACTAGATAATTCATGCAGCGCGGAGTGTTTAGTATCGGCGAGCTGTATTCTTACCATCCGGTGCTATGTGTAGGCGGTATACAAATGAAGCTGTGGTTCCAGTGGCATGGAGAGCCAGTGTTTACTTTTGGCCTCGCAAGCTAGTTCGCCTCTGCAAGGAAGCTCCTGCCGATGTATAGGGCAAGAAACATGCATACGGAAAAACATTTGCCAGGCTCATTACTGCCAGGCCGCTGAAGTTCCTGATGAGGTCCTAATTAATTAAATTCTGAAATTTGACATGCCAAAACCACGGTATGATTATGAGGCACGCCATAGTGGGGGACTCCGAAATAATTGAGACCACCTGGCATTCTTTACCATGCGCTAAATGCAAGGTACACAAAGGTTCTTGCCTTTCACCCCCGTCGAAAAGCGGCCGTCGCGGCCGGGTATCTAACTCGTGACCTCGTGTTTAGCTGCGCAGCGCCATAACCGCTAAGTCACCGCGGCGACTCAAACGGAATACGCAGCGAGCCCTTGGCCTCCATTACGGTAAATGTGGAGGGTCCTCGAGCAAGCATTTTTCCGGGAGGAGATGAGTTTGTTCTAGCTTTGCGCCACAAGCAAGAGAGAAATGCTTCGCATTGACATTGACTTATAATAATCATTGAGGATTTTTTTTCTGCCGTAATAATTATTTTCTCTACCGCGTTTGCACAAATGAGGAACCGTCGCACATAAAAGGTACGTTAATTCCCTCAGTATCCGTTAAAATAAACTGACAGCGCTATCACACGCTGCTGGACTACTTCGGCCCTGTAGCACATTTGCAGAAACTGTGCCCCTGTCGCTTTCAGTTTTTTTGAACCCTTCGCTCCAACTCCGACCTCCACTCGGGTTTCACCGACATCAGGCATCGCTTCTATACAGGCTGCGGTTCGGAGTACACTGCTTTGATTGTAATGACGGACAGTGCTGCACGCGACGTCTGCAGCGGAGAAGAGAACATAGAACATTTATTGTTTCGCTGTCATCGATTTCAGTCGGAAAGACAAACCTTATCTATCGCATTGCTACGACTGGACGATCGGCCGTTGTCCGTGCAGGTGCTCCTTGAAGACCGTCCCCATCGCTCGTCGGCCCACAAAGCTGTAAAGGCACTACTGTCTTTCTTGAGGGCGACTGGCCTATGTGAACGCCTTTGACTTGATCGGATCCTCCGCGTACTTCCTCTCCCACCCCCTCCTCTCGTCTGGCAACATAACGTGCTGAGACCGGAGCACACAGACCTCCCTCTCCCCCCCCCCCGCCCCCCCCCCCCTTTCTTAAAAAGGAAAATAAAAGTATTCATTCATTCATTCCTTGACAAATGAAGGAATTTCAGTGTTTTCATTATTATTCCAAAGAAATTTATGCGCGAACTCTCGCCCCGAGGCTGAAGACGCTATTTCGGTAACTTTGACTTCCTCCACTGCGTACTTCTCGAAGTGTAACTGACGCTTCTCCGCAACTGCATAGCGGGTAAGTCTCTATTATGCTCAAAAATGTTGCAACCACTGTGAAGGCGCTTCTGAGCCGTGGAAATGCTCCCTGTGCTTGTGATTTGTCGCGTGAGTTACGAAATTGCGAAATACAAAATGCTCCGTGAGAATTCTCCGGCTGCCTCGTATACATATAAATTACTGGTCTCTTTCGTAACTGCATAAAAACCCGGCTCCCGACGAAGTGCTCTGCGCAGCATAAGTGACAAGTGGAAATTCGTACATTTCTAGAAAAGCAAAATAAAGAAATGAAATCTGCAGACTTCGGCTATTCCTCTGGCTCTGAACTCATTTACTACCACAGCACCTCTAGGCTGGTCCCGTGGCCGCCAACCTCCTTTCAAATCACCGACATTGTACTGCAAAATCTCGCAACCGTATGCAACAACAATGACGACAGCAATGACCACAGAGATGGCAAGGACCTCGACGACTGTGACATGATGACAACACCTTGTAGGTTGACATCCATCTTGGTAAGAGGAGCGTTGAGAATGAGTGCTGCGCTGAAACCCTAGCTGCGAACAACTGCTGCGTCACACGCCAGCTATGCTGCGTGAAGCCGGCGCTTGCCTATACGTGACGTCTCAGAGCCGCGATAGCTGGAATCCGCCCCCATCTCAAGCAGTCTTGCTTGGTTACTGTAAGTACTAAGCTATTTGGAAAATAAACGCCCGTTCATCATCATCATGAGCCTATATTCATGTCCACTGCAGGACGAAGGCCTCTCCCTGCGATCTCCAATTACCAATGTCTTGCGCTAGCGAATTTCCTAACTTCATCACTCCACCTAGTTTTCTGACGTCCTCGACTGTGCTTCCCTTCTCTTGGTATCCATTCTGCAACTATAATGGTCCACCGGTTATCCATCCTACGCATTACATGGCCTGCCCAGCTCCACTTTTTCCGCTTAATTTCAAGCCCGTTATTCGTGGCTAAATTATTACTCTTGGCTGAATACTAATCTCATGATCTCCCATGAAAATTGCCACGAAGTCCAGGTTCCACGGTGTTCTAAAACCATGGTTTTATGCATCTTACTTTCCTGAATATATATGCAAGGTAAAAACACCTATATAGAAAACGGACATCTGCAGTAGTCTAAAGACTCCCTTTCAGAAAATTGCTGTGTAAGAAATCATATATGAAACCCCTTATACAAGGCCCTTTAATCAGCTCGGATATTATGATTTTGTATTATGAAAACGTAATGAAATCTTATCTTACCATCATGACACTTCATGAAGCACTGCATAAAGCGTGCTATAAGGGAACTACAACCATAGATGGATTGCACGAATGCGATAGTACATGTACTTCAGCTAGCGTTATTCATAGTCAAGAGGCCTGCTAGAGTGGATGAGAAATACGTCCTCTGACGTTAGTTACTTACTGCTCCCTTTCCGACAGAAATGACACGCATCTTACTGGTGCAAGCTCAGCATCATAAAAGAGCGACAATGGCTTTCATCACTCGACGAAGGAATTATTCCATGGAAGGTGCAGGGACATGTATGCCTTGGACGACGAGTGCGCAGTCACCTATGCAATGTCCGTCTTGTGCCTATCTCGTTAGCAAAGAACTAGTGTAAATCTCAGCATCATACATAGGGTGATGCAAAGAGTGCAGTCTTCGCCAATGCCAAACGTGCTTTCTAAGCCGCGGAAATTGCATTTCGTATGTACATCCCGTCGCCTAAAAAAAATGATGCAGTACGCTGTGCCCCGAAAACGAATTCATTCAAAAGGTTTTCTTTTTTTTTTTTCTCCTGTCTGAGCACGTTCTTCTAGAACGCAACGAAGTGATATTGATTGCGTGTTGTTGAAATATGCCGAAAAAGATATATAAAATGATAAAAGTGTGTCCTGGTACATGTGGCAGCGGAGAAGTACTGTATAGACGTTCAAATTCTGGAAGAACAGCACTCAGACGAAGTACGCGAAAAACAGCGACACACACAATGCACTGACTAGCAACCATACGAGTTTATTCCTCCTTGCTGCGAACTTTATACATTATAAAAAAAACAACAACGAAAGAAGAAAAAAAAAAAAGGGGGGGGGGGGGGGGGGGGGTCGGGAACATACAGCCACCCTATCTCGATCGATACGCTATCTCCTTTTTTGTGCAGAAGCAGTGACGGCGTGCTGATGCACCAGCCTTCTTTTTTTGTGCATTAAAAAGGCTTCGCATATTTGCCGGGTGCTCTGCTCACGGTATTTCGCCCAATCTGGCCCCTGTCGAAATCTGGATGACACTTGCACTTGCTGCAATGCACGGCGAGATTTCTGCGGATCAAACCCTTCAAAGAATTTGCGTGTTCTTTCAGAGGGTCGTTTTTTATGCAACGACCTGTCTGGCCAACGTCACACCGGCAGCATGGCAGCTAAATTAAGTAAATTTCGTTGTGGCATTCTACAAACTATCGTACATGCTCTCTTCTTTTCTTTCTCGCATGTTTCAGTTATTTTGTTGTTGTTTTTTTTTCAGTAACCTTTCTACATACAAAGGTTCTGCAGCTTGCTAGGAGCACTAAACAGAAGCGTGGTTCCTGCCTTAGTAGCTATCTTTTATGGATTATGTTACAAGGCGCAAGTCACGCTAGGGATGTCGGTAACAGAATATTGAAGAAGCCGGCTACACAGAAGTGAATAATTTAGCGATAGGGTGTGTCACTACATTGCTTCAATGCTAATCGCGTTAACGCATTGAATGTGAGATTGGTTCCGCTTGAATTGTGTTCGGCGCTGTATTTCTACTGAGTTCTTTCAGTTTACAACCGCAGCTTCCCACAGTTGTTTAAGAGAATTGAAAACAGCAGAGCTAACAGACAACCAAGCAAACATCTGAGAAAGTAAATGAGAACGAACGACAACCAGCCATAGAAGGGGGTATTCATTGAAGCTGGTTTAAACAGCCCGTACATCTTCAACAGTTAAACTAACAAATACTACCAAGTAGGGACCACCGTGTCAGACGTCTGCGAGGAAAAACATGAGTTGCGACTTACGCGCGCAAACTTTAGGAAACAAGCAAATGCAAGCTGATCAGCAACTATAGTGACGCCGCAGCGAGGCTTTTGTTGCTATACAGGCCTGGCAGCCGATGGTGGCATTCGAAGGCATTCTAGGGCATTCGAAATGCCTTCGAGTACAGAGCTCCTCGATATCGCGACAACTTCTTGTTTGATGACAGTCCACGACCGTGTCTTACCTCTAGAGAAAATGATCGGACTCAGCAATACCAGCTCGCAGTCGCCTTTGCAGTTTGACATGTCTCCCAGAATATATAGTAAAAATAACCACGAATTCTTATTGCCTGAATCGCATTTGAGGAATTTGAAGCGGAGTATCTGGTATATTCGCGTAGAAAAACACAAGTAGTAAGCGTAAGTGTGATGTACGTTCGGCTAGGACTGTGGCGCAGAAAGTAACTTTTTGGAATATTGGTAAGGGTATTGGGGTATTGCTGTAAAGGTTCCAACTGCCCGGCCTTCTAGGTTTCTTGTTCAAATATACAGAAAACTCCTTTACGAAACTAAGGCTTCTTTCATCACCCACGTTTGCAACGCCGCGTTTGTGGGAACATAACTGCATCCGTGTAGGGTGTTTTTCTTTTTCTGCAGGAGTCACTTCTCCGGGACGAATCCCCCATGTCTACGACTCATCAAGCGCCGAAGTACAATGATAAATTTATGACGAAGTTACAGTGCATAAAAAGGACGTCTCCCTTTTTTTGCTTCTTTGAAGACATTGAAATTGGTTCTGAATGACCGGCCTTCAAATATGAAAACCATATTAATATAGCCTTCGGTCACTCACTGCACAATCATCAGATGCAATAAGTAATAGGAGCGATCGTTCGTCAACACAATACACAAGTGCAAATGGACAGTCGCGTCTCACTCCACTGATTCACAAATCGTTACTTTTGTTAGTGTTTGCAACCTCAGAGATAATTCTGTTATTTGCTTCAGTACTTTTCTCAACGCAATCATATGCGTGGAAACGCAGGTTACTACTATACATTCGTAGCAACTGCGCTTGCAAATAATTTCTTAATTTTTCAAAGCAACTGAAGTCACTTGCAAATAATTCCTTCCAGCAACATACCACAAATACCAGAAAGAAGTCTGAAACAGCAAATAAATACATCTTTTATCATGAATCAAGCCGTTGAGGGCCGTCACATGACACTCACTTAAATTTATGGTTATATTGACGTCAGAAGAGAATTATTTTGCTTTCATTCATAGTCACATTAATTACGGTATTGTTTCATGGGGCAACACGTACGCTTGTCACTTATCATCGATTCAACACATCCAAAATCAGTCAATACGCATTATCACTTCTAGTACTACGCAATCCAATGCTTCAGCGTTACTTCGCTTGTACAGTATCTTGCCTATTAATAATTTGTTCCAGTTTAACATAGTTGTCTTACTCCACAAGTTGCTTCATAATAACCTTACGTTTCCTTTCATTGCAGTTGACCTTTTGCAGAATAAAAATGCAACCAGATTTGCGGCTAATAACAATTTCTTGTTACCCATGGTTCATACCAATTACGGTAAAAAAACATCTGCATTCACAGCTATTTCTCTTAGGAATTAATTACCATCAACTATTAAATCATGCTCTTCTCTTGAAATCTTCAAAAAGTTACTTAAGTGTCATTTCCTGCGATAACTATACTACGATCCTGGCGGTGTATCTTAAAACTTCTCTCTCACATGTCACTTCTTTGGTTTCATCCATGTTGTTTTCATCCATGCTTGTTCTCGCGTTTCTTTTTTACCATGTTCGTGTTTCGTGTTTGCTTGATTGAATTGAATTGTCTAATAATGTATTTAATCTGTCGATGTTGTTTGACAATAGCGTTCATTTGCTGGGTATAGATATCACCACGTTGTATCATTTACCAAGGGTCCCACTACAGTTCTTTCACTTTGGGACCCTTGTCTGTATATTATTGATGTTGTAACAACTTTTTTTGGAACTAATAAAATCTGAAATCTGAAATCTGAAAAAAAATGTTACTTGCCGCTTGCGAATTGCTGCAGTTGTCATTCGCACGTTGCTAGGATGTTACGACGACCGGCGCTTTCATGCGATTTTTTTTTTCATTCTTTATTTAGCCCAAAGGTCTTTTTGTAGTAGAAGTATGATAATCATTTCTGCATATTAGATGTAGCGTTAGGCTCAGAACACAGCCCTGAGGAAGTCCGAACGCAGTATAGTGAAATGTAGACGGAATGTTGTTAATTGAAATGGCGTGTTGGCCTATCGATCGGTACTGTTGAATCCACGCAGCGGCTATTGCATTTATTTTATTTGTTCTTAATTTTCATATCCATGGCCTATGGGCAGCAGCTTTGAAAGCCTTCGGGGTATCTGTTCAAACGGTGACAATCTGAAAGAGTCTCACAAGCCGATACGTATTAGTTAGTTATGTAAGGTTTTATGGAGCAAAAGCAACTTAGGCTGTGATGCGCCATCCAAAAGATGAGATTATATGATTTGATGAAAGTGCTGATGAAAATGATTACTTTAGAGTTTGTTTTAAAAAAACTGTTTCCACTAGGAAATTAAAAATATCTTCTAGAGATACAAGTGCGTTTTCAGATAGGATGAGAGAGCGATGAAGTGGTGTTAGTATTTTGTAAACGTCATAAAAATATTTCTGTCTTTTTTCCTCCAACGCCGGACATGTTATTAAAATGTGATTCGTAGTTCGCAGTTCTTGGCATTGATTACACCACTTGTTCTTCATTTTTCAATACAAAATTATGTATACGTATACGCGTACGATAAGTATACGGATTGATAATTCAAACAGCTGGAATTCACATGATTGCCCAGTTGAGAACCACACAGATCTTAAATAAACATAGGTTTGTAGTTACGTACTATATATTTTATGACTACATAATGTGCCAGGAAAGTTTCCTCATGACAGATGCCTAAGACGACGATCTAAATTTGTTTCACCGTTTGCTTAGTCTACACGCCGTATGTGTGTGTTTCCAATCATCAGGAACATTAGTAGAAAATGACGCGAGAAATAATAACCAATCAAGTTTGCGACATTTAGTTCTTTAGTACTAATTCGTATGAATTCCACCCGGAGCTACGCCTTAAAGTGCCTATAGACGTTGAACCGCTTTTAAAGAACCTGTCATGGTTAAAGAGTAGAAAGCGTTCGTGCGACATTAAGAGCATATAGGGAACGTCAAGAGGTCAATTTTCAGCGTTGATGGGCTCAAGAATAAATAACCCAAAGCCCGGTATATCATCGGAGGTATACTGCGAGAGTACTCTCACGGGTGCATTAGGAGCCACTTTCATAAATTCTTCGGGCCATTTCCTGAGCAAGTTGCACATATATTCGCTGGATATGTATCCTCCCAAGACTATTTATACGCGTACGTTTTATTGCACATTGCCTTCAATCTTATTTCAATGTTAACTCGGAAGCGATTGCTCAAAATATTCGTCCTGAATATCAAGTCCAATGCATGTAAAACACTACGGATGTTCTTTGCTCATATCCTTGTCATCTGCTTTCGAGAAATTTGGCACTAAATCGATCTAGACTTCTGTGTTGTGACAGACGGTGGAAAGCAACGTTGAAGTTGTGCTTAGAATTCCTCGAGATTGCCTGAAAATCGACGATGCTCTTGCAACATGGCAATGTACTACGCGTAGTCCCATCTTAATATTTGTGTTTAGGCAATGAAATGCTCTTTTACCCTAGCAAACATGAGGAGATGGAAACTTTTTTCATGTACATGGAGATGTACGTGTACGTGTGCTGAACAGCATTCAAGTGAACATCTTATTCACTGTGAATTGACAAGTGTTAGGCAACTTCGCGTACAATGACATTGTCCATATTTGATGTATGTAATTGTATTGTCCTCTCTGTTATGACCCTCTATGAGGGTTGCAGTATTATTAAATAAAAAATGATCCAGTTTTTGGCATCTAACTGTGGTAAATAAATAAAAAATTATTGCCCGTTTTAACATACCTGCGTATAATAATAACTAGTTTGGAAAATGATTATGTCCCATATTTGTATTGGGGTCTGAGGATGATATAAAGATATCGTTTTGTTCTACGTTTAAACTTTCGTAACAGTGGAGCTGTTTATGCCGAGCACAATCAGTCTGTCGTAGAGAGAAAATAAACTTTGTGCAAAAGCTATTGATTTTCACCTGCAACTTTTATAAAGGATAGCGCAATGTTGTGTTCCTTTCGGTCACTTTGTTGCTGTGTGTTCGCGCTTTAGTTATACGAATGCTTTTGTTTGAATTCAGGTGTACGATTCTAGAGTTTGCTTTTTGATTCTTTAAAAATTCTATATTTGCCATATATGCTGTTGCGATTATTGGGGCCTCCCTACCATAAGGATATGCTTATACGCGTGGTGCGGCGGCTGTTTAAAGTGGTCGTTTTATCCAAACCAGGAAATCAAGTGAGTTTTCACCTCTTGCTCATTTGCAAACTTTGCAGCCCGACAGGCTCGTAAATATGGTTACGCGTATTGAAGAATATAATTGCGGTTTTCTTTATTTTTGCATCAAGTTTCTGTTACACCTGCCTTTCATTGTTCTGGTTATTCTTCCGTATTTTTAGAATACTCGTACCGTGTTCGAATATAGGTTTGTGTTTACGCATCTGTCGGTCTGCCCAATATTATCATTTCCCAAAGAATAAATGTTCCTGATATACCAAACCGCAGAGAGGAACTTATCGAAATACTAGGCGTGCTTCATGTCAGGATCGATCCTTGTTTTGTAACGCCATCTGTGCTGATCTACGGAATAGGCTAGTTTATTTGGAGTTGAAAATTATACTTGGACATTGTGTCCTCAGTTGGTTAGTGGCAATTGCCACGAAATTTATAGGTTGAACAGTGCGTATATGCAGTTTCCACTGCGGTTCTCACCTGCACAGGACATTATATTCATGCCTTACTTCGAATGGACAACTATTTAGTTCATACTTGAAGCACTGTCGTCTCAGGCTGCAATACAAAAACCTCTGTGCTCGGATGATTCATTGAGCGAAATGCAGCTCTACTGACGTGAAACCTGGGGAGGTGCGAAGCATGCAGTGATGCACCACTAATGGGCTCATACTGCCTGCCCATTACGACGACAGAAGAGGCGTGAAATTGTACGCTGGAATGATGAGCAGCAACGCAGCCAGCTGTGGAAGACGACGACGACGATGAACGCGGGAGCAGTGGCACGAGCATGCGCCGAGCGCGAGCACGAGCCGCTTCCTCGCGAAGTTGACGAAATTGATACAGCGCTCTGAAGTATGGCACTAATTTGTGAGAAGACTTAACTTTTGAAAAACATGCGTAAATATTGCGGCAAGTGCCTCAGAGGGTGCAGTTTACGCATCTTTCCTAATTTTTTTCTTACTTCTTAATTACACAGCTGTAAATGTGGTGCTTCAGTTTGCTTTTATTTTACGCAAATTTCACAAGCTCTTCTAAAAAATGGTTGCGTACATAAAAAAATTAACGTGGTTATTTGGGCATGTTGGTACTGGTGGAGCGTGCTGGTTCCCTTTTCATCCCGGAACTCCGTACCCGGACTCTACCCCGCGCCTCGGCTATGCCTGACGACGTATCACAGCAAGGTGCTCCCGCACCAGCGGCGGTCGCCTGCTCCGGCGTACCACGACAGCGAGACCCTGTCATTTTCAACGGCACCGACGAGCACGACGTCGAGGACTGGCTCACTTCGTATGAGCGGGTAAGCGCCCACAATAAATGGGAGGACGGCGACAAACTCAGCAACGTCAACTTCTACCTGGCGGGCGTGGCACAGCTGTTGTTCCACAACCATGAAGCTGATATTGCCAACTGGTCCTCCTTTAAAACGAGTTTCGCGGAAGTCTTCGGCCGACCCGCTGTTCGCAAGCTCCGCGCAGAACTGTGCTTACGCAGTCGCGCCCAGCAATCCGGCGAGAACTTCATGTCCTACATCGAGGATATTGTGGACCTCTGCCGTCGCATCAACCCTGCTATGTCTGAAGCCGATGAAATCAGACACATCATGAAGGGAATCGAGGACGACGCCTTCCACATGCTGATTGCCAAAAGCCCCCAAACTGTCACGGACGTTGTTCAGTACTGTCAGAGCTACGACGAGTTGCGGAAACAGCGCATTTCTACATGCCTCCCGAGCTCTGACACAGCCAACATGTCAGCGTTAACTGTAAGCTCAGTTTCTACTGACACCACAATGCTCATGCGGCAGATGCAGCAGTTTGTCCGAGAAGAGGTGGCGCGACAATTTTTCCTTGTTTCCTGCGTCCCGGACTCCGCGCAGGCGCTTGCTCCGACGCTACGACAGGCCATAGAGGAGCAAATTCTGAGGTTCTGCCAACCACCTACCAGCATCTGCCTGTCTCCGCTCCTCTGACCTATGCTGAGGTCGCACGCCACAGTCACCAGCAATGCCACTCAGCACGGATCCTGTTCGACTAGCCAATACTTCTACGCTGCGCGTGCGCCTGTCCACCCGAACCCGCCTCCTTTTCGCCGTCCCGCACCGCCGTCCACTAATCGTTGGCGCACCCAGGACAACAGGCCTATTTGCTACTTCTGTTGTCTACCTGGCCATGTCGCATGTTTCTGTCGTCGTCGTGACCTCCGTACTAGTGCGGGCGAAGTAAATCAAAGCTGCTTTCCTTCTGAGACACCACACCACATCTCCTCCAACTCAACGATGAACAGCTGTTCACCGAATCGACGTGACTACGGCCCGTCGTCGAAATGTAGTCGAATTTTTCGTTCTTTCACCGTGTTCACAAGACGGTATTTTGGGTTGGGACTTTCTTGCTGCTAACCATGCCGTTGTTGACTGTGCGCGTGCTGAACTTGAGTTGTCACCTTCCCGGCCCTGCAAAGCTTCGCGCCGTCGCCGAGTTCCCCAGGCCATCTACGCTGAAGGAGCTCCGTAGCTTTATAGGCCTGTGTTCGTACTTTCGCCGATTCGTGCGTAATTTAGCGTCCATAATCGCCCCGTTAACGCAGCTGCTTGCCAACAGCCAAGCCACCTCGGCATGGTCAACCGCTTGCGAAGATGCGTTTGCCACCTTACGCCATCTTTTGATATCCCCACCTATTCTACGCCACTTTGACCCAGATGCTCCAACAGAAATCCACACGGACGCTAGTGGAGTCGGCCTCGGCGCTATTCTAGCCCAGCGTTAGTCTGGTTTCGAAGAGTACGTCGTCTCTTACGCCAGCCGCACTCTCACCAAAGCAGAAACGAACTATTCAGTCACGGAAAAAGAATGTCTTGCTATCGTTTGGGCAATCACCAAATTTCGACCTTACGTATATGGCCGTCCATTTGACGTCGTGACTGATCGCCACGCCTTGTGCTGGCTGCCGTCATTAAAAGACCCATCTAGTCGCCTAGCTCGTTGGGCGCTTCGTCTACAGGACTATGACATCCGTGTTGTCTACCGGTCAGGCCGTAAGCATTCGGCTGCCGACGCTCTTTCGCGCTCACCACTGCCTGACGATTATGGTGCTGCGGCTGTGTCGAGCTATGATTCTTCTTCTCTTCAATTCGCTGACATGCCATCTGAGCAACGCCGGAATCCTTGGATAGCCTCTCTTCTACAGTATTTATATCAGCCGTCACCCCGCACCACCGACCGCTCGCTTCGGCGCACTGCTCGCCACTTTGCCATCCGCGAAGGGCTCCTGTACCGCCGCAACTACCTCTCTGAAGGCCGTAAATGGTAGCTAGTGATTCCTCGCCATCTAAGTTCCGACATCTGTGCCTCTTTTCATGCGGATCCGCAATGCGCCCATGCCGGTGTACTAAAGACGTATGCACGCCTACGGCTTCGATACTACTGGCGCGGAATGTACCACTTCGTTCGGCAGTACGTCCACTCGTTCTCCAAATGTCAACGCCGCAATAGCCCACCTAACCAGGTAACAGGGCCGCTTCAACCATTGCATTGTCCCTCCCGGCCTTTCGACCGTATCGGCATTGACTTGTACGGCCCTCTACCGTACACCCCAGATGGCAACCGCTGGGTTATCGTCGTCGTGGACCACCTCACGCGCTACGCCGAAGCTTCAGCGCTTCCGGCGGCCACAGCACGTGAAGTCGGCTTGTTCATCCTTCACAACCTTGTTCTTCGACATGGTGCGCCTCGCGAGCTACTGAGTGACCGTGGTCGTTCATTCCTCTCCGAGGCTGTAGAAGCCCTGCTCCGCCAATGCAACGTTGTCCATAGAACTACGAGCGCCTATCATCCGCAAACCAATGGTATGAACGAACGCTTCAATCACACTCTCGGCGACATGCTCGCTATGTACGTTTCCGCTGACCACACTAACTGGGACCGCATCCTTCACTTTGTTACGTATGCCTACAATATCGCCACTCAGTCTACCCCGGGATTCTCTCCTTTCTTTCTTCTTTATGGTCGCGAACCTTCCTCGTTTATGGACACGATTCTTTTGTATCACCCCGACGCTTCAGATACTACGAATCTATCCGAACTTCCGAAGCTGCCACCTATGCCGAAGAATGTCGTCAGATCGCACGCTCACTTACCGCGCAAAACCAGGCCAGCCAGAAACATAGTCGAGACGCCGGCTTGTCCTTTCCATCACATTTACCTGGAACGCTAGTATGGCTCCGCGTTCCCTTGTCTACTCCCGGCCTTTCCACAAAGTTCAGCTCCAAGTATGACGGCCCTTACCGGGTTCTACGACAGACGTTCCCGGTCAACTACGTCATTGAGCCTGTTCAGCCATCTACGCACCAACGACGTCGCAGACACGAAACTGTTCATGTCGACCGACTGAAGCCGCACTACGACCCACCAGTGCTGCCTGTCCCATAGATCGCCAGGATGGCTCCTTTTTCGCCGGGGAGTGATTGTAGTGACAAATACGCGCGCCAGCAGAAGACGAAGAAGAAGACTCTTCTTGTGGTTGGTGCTCGCACTCGCTCCGCTTGGCCGTTGCCTGTTTCTGGCATTCATAAAAACGCCAAGCGCATCTAACCTTGAACGCGTCCTATCAGTACATTATTACAGAACTGCAGCGCAATAAAACACAGGGACAACGCAAAAAAACGACCAGGACCAGCGCTGAACTTACAACCAGCACTCGGTTGTAAGTTCAGCGCTCGTCCTGGTCCTTTCTTTTGTTGTCCTTGTGTTTTATTGCACTGCAGTTCTGTACATTGAGAACATTTTATGCAGTCGGTAGATTATAACTTTTTTTCCTTGACGTGCAAGAGATGCCATCAAATCTGGCGCAGTCGATGTGGAGCAATACGATTTCTCCGTAACCATGTATTCGGGTAGCAGCTGCGGAGCTAAAGCTTCCGGTCAAGTTGCCGGTAAAACACCACCGAGTACACCGGCGTTTTCACAGAACAACGCAGCCGTTGTATTAGAGAAAACCTTTGTGAGCACCTCAGAGAAACGCGAGGTTCATCAGCGTGAAACCATTTTGACAAGGTCGTACGATGAAGGAAAGCCGATAATTAAGATGGCAGCACAAAGACTAAACGACTCTCGCATAAAGAAGTCTCTATGTTGACCAAGTGTGTTTGCAGTGTTATCAAATAAAGAGGCTAGCAACGACATTTAAGCTACTTTCCTCAATAAAAGGAAGGTAGGGACTTTTGTTTAAACGCTTTTTGCATGCTGTCCTTCAACATGCAGGCTCTTGTGTCATAATGTATACATACATATAAGCAGCAAAAATCTCACGAATATGGTAAATGAAGTCCCTTAGTTAGCTGTGGCGTTCAATAAAATATCATATGTAAATTTAGGAACTTAGCCGCAGCTCGCCTTATACCTGCAGCGCAAATTAGTTCCATACTATATGGCACACCTTGTTACACTTGAATGCTTCGGCATCAAGGGTCTTGGAAAAGTCCATTGAGACTTGTGCAGCTCATTTGAATGTTGATGAAATTAAGGAAATATTTTTTAACGTTAAGGGACTTTCGGTTCAGTGGTGTCCAAGAACAAACACGTGTGTTTACGTTCTGTCAGCGCGAAAAGAAAAAAAAATACTGTCTCAGAAAATAGTGTTAAGAACATCAAAAAACTGAGGACGAAGAATCTGAATCAAACGAAATAAAAAAAATGGAGGAACAAATAGCAATCAAGGAAAACTGAAAAGCAGCGATCGAAGACCGTTTAATTATGGCTCATCACGAGTTACTTTGCTGGTATATTAATTCAATTAGCATTCTTAGGACATTTCACGCCCTTTCCTATTTCTATCTACGTGTCTCCCTAACTGTTCTCCCGCCCATTGAACCAAGTTGTCTACTAGCTTGGGCCACCAGGTATATAATATGCTCGTGGTCATGTAGTCATCCGAGTCTCGTAATTCCGTCGTCGTCAATTCATCTTGGTCAGTCATCGTCATTCCATTATCGTCATACCGCCTTCATCGTTCCGTCGACGTCATTCATTCATCGTCACCACTGCTGCGCCGTCGTCATACAGGCGTCGACATGCCCTGATGGCCGACACTGGCGAGCAAGCTGGCCGCGCATACATTGCATGCTGCATATAGCCGAATCAATGGAAAAGTCAAAGTACTTACTACAGCTTATAAATAAATGTGTCTTCAGCAATACACTGCTTCGCTAAATTGGCTTGAATGGTGATCGCATTAACTTCGACAGTCATCTCGAAATGGGTCCTGCCGGAATTTTGTTTTCTTTCCACCGGAATATATCCACCAGCATTTTCCCACACTTTGAACAAAAATAATCTCGTGAACCGCTGCTTAGTATCTTTCACGGAAGAAAAAAAGTGCTATACAGATATACGAAAAAGCAGGCATGGTACAATTTCCTGTGAAAACGTGAATGCGTTAGACTTCGACGATGAAAAATGCAGCTGCTGAGTGTGCGTGGTAGCTATGTTAACCGTTAGTTCTAATGTTCCACCTTATTAATTAGGTCATTTTGTGTGGCATAGTGTGTTCTCCTGTATTAATTGGTGCCTGAAAGTGCCTGAATGATGGGCACTGGTGAACATTGGTTGAAAACTTGACGCTACGGTCTATAGGTATAGCTCACTCAAGAACAAGGAAAGGACACCTATGAATACACCGGAACAACGCACGCAGCGCTTCATGAAGGCACTCGTTTCGTGTCTTCGTTTGTCTCTGTTCCCCCATATGATACTCAGGAACAGGGGCACTCGGGAACAGGAACGTATGTATTCAGACACGAAACGAGTGTATTCATACACGTTGCGCTGTCTGTGTCGTTTCGCGTTTCCTGTGTTTATGTACCCGCGTGTTGTATGCCTATCGGACATGTTGAACTACCAACAAGTCCGTAACACTGGTAAGTGTAGGGTGCCAAAACTTCAATTCTCTCGTATTTGGATCAAATTGTGTTATAGCGATTAGCATTCTTAGGACACTTCGCACATTTTACGATATAGCTTCCTCTCTACCGTTTCTCCGCCAACTTCCATCGCTGGGAGTCCAAGGTTAAATGGGTAGAGCATGAGATCACGAGGTCTAGCCGAACCGAAAAATATCTCGGTGGTTTGCGTAGTTGCATTCTTTTTTAATATTTTTATGAAATTCGGCATTTTAAATAATATAAAGCAAATCATAAATAAGTACCTGTCCATTCATAGAATAATACATTCGGAAAGGCAGACGGTCCTGAAAGCAGCAAGGTTAATGTAGCGTGACCGCACGCCTTCAGCTCATCCGTTTCTTGTGCTCCATTACTAGCGCGTTGCTGCGCGGACGCAGACCCCAATCAATAGCTTCCTGCGTCAGCAACACAACCGTTTACGCCCACTCGGTGACGTACGAGCTAGGTAGGAGATAACAAGAAACGGAAGTGCGCAACGGAGGGGCGGGGCCTGGTGACTGCAACCTTTGCGTGACTAATGCTTATAAAGCGCTTGAACGGTATTTTGCCGCCAGAGATAGAGAGACCAGGTGGTAGACAAAACGCGATACCGTGACAAAAGTTCCAACCCTATTTAGGCCACTAATTTACCCTGTCGCTAAGACTAACCTGGTGTTAATCCGGTAAAAGTGCATGTGTGTGTGTTTTGCTTCTTCATCGCTCGAGTGATCACGCACCTTTTCTAGAGTGCCCTTCCTGGAGTCTAGACAGATGCAAATTTCCTAAATGTCTGATTTTCTCCCCGAAACTTCAGCGTGTCACCATTGATATTCTGTTTGCAGCCTAGCTTTTTCTCCTTCAGCTTCCGAAAACAGAGACAAGTAAACCACGCGCAGGCATTCACACTCAAACAAAGATAACACGCATGCTTGCGCACGCAAGCCCCCACACACGCATGCGCGCTCGTGTGCAACAGACGGTCGTATGCGTTCTTTCATTAAAAACAAATGAAGGTGCAGGAAAAGAACCTAGACTTCTCGTTTCAAACTAAGCTTCTTATCTAGAAGGAAAAACGAAATAATTGGAAAGTTATTTATTTCATCAGTACTTTCCATTAGTAATGCGTCTGGCACTGTCACTTTCAGCTCTCTAGGACGATGCGTAGCGTACGCGTAATCCATTGCACAAAACTTCACCGCGAAGTACGTGACTGTTCGGGTTCGTTGATGGGGACTAGCGTTTCGTAGCAACAACTTGGGTATGAGAAACATCGTAGTGAGGGACTCCTGCTTAATTTCGACCATGTGGTTTCTTTCACGAGCACAAATAGCTCGGTTCACGAGTGTCTCATCTAAATGCGGCCACCGCGACTGGGATTCGAAACCGCGACTTCCTGCTCAGCAGCAGAATGCTATTGCCATGGAGTCTACGTGGCACCATGTCTTCGCTTCACCTCCGATTCTTACAGGCGCAGCAGCAACGACTCATTCCAAGCGCCAACAAGAAATAGATAACAAACACATTCACAACTCATTTCCGGGTATATGACTGAATGTCGTAAGTTTGTTTAATTTGCTTATCTCCTTCCTCTCCTTTTTTTTCTCTCTCTCTCTCCGCTTCAAGGGGATGGGCGAGCTACCCTTTTCAGAAGAAAATTGCCAGGGCGCTTCTCTTTCTGCGTGGGGCTTGTAATAATAATAATAATAATAATAATAATAATAATATAATAATAATAATAATAATAATAATAATAATATAATAATAATAATAATAATAATAATAATAATAATAATAATAATAATAATAATTTATTTATGCACCACAAGAACAAATACATAGGCGGGCCTGTCGAAGCCTAAATGGCTTGTGTGACTAGGCCCGGCAGCGCCGGCAACAGCGATGAGGTCAGCGTATGTACATACAGGCGTTACCTTAGTGCCGACAAAACATTGTGCAAATAAAAAGAAAATTAGATACATGTTATTCCAATGTAGCGTGAACATATTTTCACGCTCACATAGAAAACGAAAATTAAATACATGTTATTCCAACGTAGTGAACATTTTTTTCATGCTTATATAGACCAAAAAACAAAAATTAAGAACATGTTATGACAACGTAGTGAACATTTCTTTCACACATATATATACGTACAGGTTAAGGCAACCAAATTACATCAAATAAACACGTACCCATACAAAACAGGAAACTCAAATGGAAGATGACTTTTTCCTTAAAGCCTTTTTTGACTGAACTGAGAAAATTTCGTCAGGTAGATCATTAAAGATTTTTGGCACATAGACAAATCGTCGTGCTTCACCATACCTAGTTGACGAACGAGGAAGTTTAAAACGCTTGTTGTCCCTCAAAAGTCGAGGGGCTACATATTTCTCTCTGAATTGGTCTTTCCAAATATGACGCAGAACAACAGTTTGCTTAAATAACGACTGAAATGAAGGGAAACCTAATGCTGAAAATAAACTTTCATCTGACACATGGCCACAGTCATAGGCAACACTTTTCAAAATATTTTTTTTTATAAACAGTCAATTCGCGTTTGCCATCGCAATGCGCAGAAAGCGAACACGGTGATTACGTATCGTAATATGCTGCACGCGAGAGCATGCACTATGGTTTTCTTTACCGATAATGGAGTAAAACCTTTTATATTAAAAAGCAACCAAGCGACACTCCTAAGTTTGGCACACAGATAGGCCAGATGATGCTGCCACGACATGCTGCTATAAATAAATTAACCGAGATATCTCACACAGTCTACACATTGAACAGAAGCACACGCACATGAAACGCAGTGCTGGTCATGCAAGAATACTGGGATGTTTATTGCTGTGGTCTTTAAGGGATTTCTAAAACATATTAACTGTGTCTTCCTGATATTTACATTAATACAATTTTAAGCAAACCAGTGCATTACACTATGTATTGTATTTTCCAGGGCGCCCACAGCCCTTTCATAATTATATGCTTTGTTAATATTACCGTATCGTCAGCATACTGATGGATAGTGCCTTTAGAAATTACCAGAGGAAGATCGTTTACAAATATGTTAAATAAAAGAGGTGATAAAGTTGACCCCTGGGGATAATAATAATAATAATAATAATAATAATAATAATAATAATAATATAATAATAATAATAATAATAATAATAATAATAATAATAATAATAATAATAATAATAATAATAATTTTGTCATCTTGAGTGTGTACATTCAAATATCGTGTCTGCCAAAGCCAGAGGCTTGTGCGATAGGACCCCGCAACATCGGCAACGAAAACATTGTAAGAAACATCGAACGGGACTGAAATCATTCGTTACTATACCTAGTGAACGAGATAAAAACAGAAAACGGCGTGATAATATGATAGAAGAATGAGGTAACCGTCGAAAACAAAAAGACTGTATTACACGAGTCGAAGGTAATTTAACATATTCCGTAGGATGCACTTTGAGGTCGCAGTGAGTATATCATCTGGGAGTTCATTGAAAATGTGGGGGACATTAACACATCTTCTAGCTCTGCCATATATTGTAGCGCAACGGGGCACAATAGAGAGAGAGAGAGAGAACTTTATTGATTTCCGGCAGATTGCTGGGCTGGGTTCCCACCTAGGAGCCAGCGGAGAGACCGTGTCTCCCGGAAGCTTCCTCGGCCTGCTGGATAGCCCACAGTTGCTGGTCCAGGCCTGAACTGAGCAGCGCAGTCCCCCAACGCGCCCGAAGGCCCTCATTGGAGGCCGCGACCCCAGTATTGCTGAATAATGCTGGACATGCCCATAGGATGTGATCTAGTGTGGCTCTGGTGTTACAATACCGGCATAGATTGGTTGTATATAATTCGGGGTATATATGGTTCATGATGACAGGGTTCGTGTATGTTCGTGTTTGTAGCTGCCGCCATTGAACGGACTGGGCCCGATTGAGCTTGGGGTGAGGCGGTGGATACTCCCGCCTTTGCATTCGATAATGTTGAGTAATGTCACCGAATTTAGCGAGCCGATCGTCCCATTCCCACACCACCGCGGAGGTGTCCGTTCGGGTGGCTGCTTCTTCGAACGCGGCTCGGAACGTGAGACCTTGAACCACGTTGTGCGCCACCTCGTTTGGACTGAACTCCGGTTGATCTAGAGGTGTGTGCGCTGGGATCCAGAGGATTTGTACGCATTTGTCTGCCTCATAAGTTTTGCCTGTATTAAGGATCCGCAATGCCTTAGGGGAGATTCTGCCGTTGGCGTAGTTTCGCACGGCCGTTTGAGAGTCACTGATGATATACGAGGCATATTGGTGTGAGCTATCGCCAGCGCGATAGCCACTTCCTCCGCCCGTTCTACGTGTCTTGTGGTGATTGATGCGCTTGCTTTGCATTGGTGTGTGTAGTCTACGACCGCAGCTACGAAGCGGTGACGGTCCCGATAGCGTGCTGCATCGACAAAGACCGCTTCCTCGTTGTGACCAAAAATCTTAGTCATGGCTTTGGCTCTACTGACGCGTCTGCCCTCGTTGTGTTCGGGGTGCATGTTCTTGGGTATCGATGGAACTGCGAGTTTAGTTCGGATATCTCGTGGTATGTCATGTTTGTCGCCGTGTTGGGTGTGGTAAGAGATGCCGAGATTCTCGAGTATCTGGCGGCCTGGCTTAGTCTTGGCCAATCGCTCGTATTGTGATATTTGTTGTGCCTCGATGAGCTCCTCGAGGGCATTGTGTAATCCCAGTTTAAGGAGGAGGTCTGTGCTGGCGTGTTGCGGCCCAATAAAATGATGAACTTTTCGGAGCGATCGAGGAGCAGTGCAGGCATGCCTGAAATCGGAGTTCCAAAAGTGGCGCAAGACAACAGTTTGCACAAACAGTAAATTAAATGAATGCAAGCAAAGGGACGAAAACAGATCTGCACTCTTCGCCACAAGAGAATTGTAAGCGACGCTTTTCAGTATACTCTTTAAAATGGCATCGATCCTGCACTGCCAATGAACAGAAGAAAAAGCAAACACAGTTATACCGTACCTCAAAACACTGTACGCGAGCGAGTGCATGACCGTTCTTTTAACCGACATCGGAAGAAAAGATTTTATATTAAATAATATACGTGCGACACTCCTGCGTCTAGCTCAGATGTATGGTAAATGGCTGTGCCACGAAAGGTCATTATCAATAAATAATCCGAGGTATTTTATCGAATCCACATACTCTATTGGAAAACAAATACATAAATGTTTGTTGTGTGAGTGCAAAAAAGGGGTACCTGCTGCCTTTAGCGAATTTCTGAAGCACACAACCTTCGTTTTCGTTGAATTGACTCTAAGACTTATTTTCAAACCATGTCATTGCATCGCACATTATTATTATTATTATTATTATTATTATTATTATTATTATCATTTTATTATTATTAATTTATTATTATTATTATTATTATTATTATTATTATTATTATTATTATTATTATTATTATTATTATCATTTTTTATTATTATTAATTTTATTATTATTATTATTATTATTATTATTATTATTATTATTATTATTATTATTATTATTATTATATTATTATTATTATTATTATTATTATATTATTATTAGTTATGCGGGTGGATCCTCTGCTGGGGCAAGAATAGCTTAGTTATTTGAATACATGATATTGTAGCGGCGTTGCTTATCGGCAGTTTATGACGCGTGATGCACAGGTGGTGCCGCGCTATCAAAAGCAGGATCGGGTTTAGCACAGCATGTGTTACCGCATGTTTTCCCCTTTAGTCAATTCCATAACGTTGCACTGGTCCAAGCTGTCGAGTACACCGTCGCAGAGGTCTCATTTAGGACTGGAGAGCCACGTACCGGGCTAGGGGATGATAAAAGTAATAGAAGCTTGAAGAACGAGCTGGTTCCACTGGGATCAGGCTCGTTCCCCTGGCTGCCATGCTCTGCCATGTCTGTACACAGTTCCGCCTGTCATCTGCACTCCATACATAAGTGGCCTAGACGCCGCAGCAGACGAGCCGCTAACCACTTGGAACCTGCGCAAAAGTTTCGCACGTAAACAGAACCAACATGCTCGAACTAATTAGATTGTGGTTGTTTGCTGAAGTACGGGCGGTACACGCCTGCATGAAGTCTCGAAAGTGCAAAACTTTTTTTCTTTTTCCCCGTCTCGGAATGTGGTGTTGAGTGCTGCGTCAACAAGAACCGAGGCACCTCACACGTAACTATTTCCTGACTCTGCTACTTGAGTACAGACTTGAGTTCGCGAACCATGCCCACTGCTCTTTCGTTGCTAAAGGGATGCTACGCTGCAGTATGCGTATGCTGAATACCGTGTAACTCCAAGAAATGTTAAATTTCCCTACTTGAAAAAGCGGTGCCGTCATCTGAAACTACCAAGTCTGGCAGTCCAAACGACACAAACATTTTGCGCAACTTCTGGAAATCCGTCGATGTTCAAACGACACAAACATTTTGCGCAACTTCTGTAAATCCGTCGATGACTGGAGTGACTACATTAACTCTACTTCGGCCAAGCTGGAAAGCGTATCGAGGAGAACACGAAAGTAATAGCAATTTATGGGTCCTGCAATACAGAATTGAATCCTGTCCCGAGTGTTCTCAGGCTTGGCCCAGAAATTCGTAGTGCCTTTTGATTTCGTTTCCTGTTCCCTTGACAGGGCTTGCAGTGACGCACAGAATCTTCAACGTGCGCATCAATTCTAGGTCACGAAACGTACAACCTTGAACGTGGTTTCATGTCAGTCATAGATGATTCGCGTACATAATAACCAGAAGTCGTCTGCGCAAGCGTTCATGTAATACAGCTCTGGTGCCTCAAAGGAAGCAAGACAGTTCATTCGGTCGCACCTCGTAGGCAGAGTACTCAGGGGATGGTGTGACCAGCTCTCAATAACCCGTGTCCTCACTCGAGCCAGTACAGGTTCTTTCTTGCATGGACCAGAGTGGTCACAGACTCGCAACAAGCGTATAGAAGCTGCCAGTCGGGCTGGGTGTCCCGGTTGGTGCTTCGGGCGCTCCAAGGCAAGGAACCCCCGAAAGGGGACGAGATAGAATTAATCTGGGTTTCCGCCCACTCCGCAGTGGAGGGCAATGAGTTTGCCCACCAACAGGACCGAGCGCTATCACACCGAGCCGCAGCCGCGGAGAGGGAAGAGGAGAACGCAAAGAGCCAACCACTGGCCACGTACAAAGACATAGTGGAATATTACAGAAACGGGAGACAGAGCTTCCCCAAGTCACTCCTCAAGTTAACGAGGGAGCAGCAGACAACATATAGGCAGATCCAGACAGAGTAGTTTCTCTACCCCCGATTACTAAACCGCATGTACCCTAGCCAGTACGGGCGAGAATGCCCCGTGTGTCACGAGCCAGGTACACTCCAACACATGATAGCAGAATATAAATTTAGCCAACACCCACCACTCCTCACCAATCCTAACCCCAACATGATCCCCCTACCCATCCAACCCCTTAGAGCGCGATGGAAGATCTTCCTGTCCAGCCCCGCCTTGGAAGGCCAACTTTGGCTCGTAACCAGGGGCCAGGCGGCGAGAACAGCATATGGATTCCCGTGAAGTGGGAACCACTTCCATCCGGCGCATGCGCTGAAAAGCTCATGAAATAAAGTTTTTTTCATTCCTTCATTTCTTGCATGGTCCACGTTGCCACCAGTTCCGTGGTGATTGGGAAAAACTCAACTGCTTCCAGCAAAAGAATATCGCCAGGAACATCGACGTCCTTCCGCATGGCTGGCACTGGAAGCATGCTCAAACAGTCATCATTGCCGTAATTTCCGATCTTGCGGTAATACAGATCGTAGTTATAGGCAGACCGCGGCAAATCTGGCCTAACTAGCTGCTTCAGTCTTACGAAAGCTAGATCTTGTTTTCCGCTCCAATTCCATGCAGCGCTGTTATCATGTAAACGATGCAAGACTTTCATGACCTCTGAGAGACAGTTCAAGAAACGACTGTAAAAGTTCAGCTTGTCCAGCTCCGCAATGACATTGTCTTGAAGTGCGAAGCGAAAACTGCGACACTTCAAAAATTTCGGCTGGGCATCTGGCTCCAGTTTATTGCGGACTTTAGAGTGAAGTTTAATGCGAACGGATGTGAAACACCTGGAAATGACTCACCAAAGGCTTCAGGAAATCTTCCCATAAGAGTTCCTGGGTTGTTTCTTACGTTGTGTAAGTCAATTAGGTCAATATTCAGTGGTGTGAACCAGTCGCGACTCAATAGTGCGTTGTCATTTTTAACTACCAGTAGTGGCCATTAAAAATTTTTCCCTTCGAACTTGACTTTCACCATATCTTTCCCGATGACGTCAAGTAATTCCATTGTCCATGCTACCAGTTGCATATCTGGAACCTCCAGTCTCTTCGCTACTTTCAGCTTCTGAATTTTTTTGTGGCTTAAGATGGACCAGGATGCTCCTGAATCCACTTTTATCTGTGCGCTTTGACCAATCAATGCTGATGGTTACAACAAACTTTTGACAGCCGCCGGCGACATGACTGATAAGAAATAAGTCAACGTACCTACTCACTATGCACCTTGTTGTCGGCTTCACCGAACTGATGCAGCTCGTGGTAGCTTTTTATTATTTGGAACGCTTTCTCAAGGTGCCCTTTTCTCGAACAGCTAAAGCATACTGCGTTCTTAAAGTTTCAGCGATAAGCAGTAAGCTTTCCAGAGCACAGAAAACAACGTCGTTCTGCACCAGTACTTGACGCTCCTTCACCTTGATTCATCCTTGCGTTTTTCTTCGGTTGTTTGCGGACTTTCGCCATCCTGTCAGGAACATCTTGTCGAATCTTCTTTATTGCTTGTTGTTCTCTTGCAGTTGCTGCCGCTGTCAGTGCGAATTCGTAGGCCGCCTTGAACTTCCATTTATTTTCCGCGAACAGTCGTTGCTGCACAACACTGTCGAATCTTCGGAAAACCAATCTGTCACGCAGCATTTCTTCGAAAAGGAAAACATTCACCAAAGCCGCAATTCTCAGCAACCTTGAGCAAGGTGGTAACGTAGTCGGTAACAGATTCGCTCTCTCACCGGTCTCCCTTTGAGAAGATGTACCTAGAGTATAATCCCGATGGCTTCGGATTGACGTGCTCCCTCAAGCCATCAACAATTACCTTGTGACGTACTTTCGGTGGTCGATGAGATTTGAGATGGGTTGCTATCAGGTCATCTGCTTGTTCTCGATCCAAGCAGGTCAGCAATGCTGCTCTCTTGTCTGTGTCCTCCTTCAGCTTGTTCGCCTTCCAACATAACTTAGATTCGCTCAACGTATTTTTCTCATGAATAATTGTCGGTCAGGTTGAACTCGCCGTTCCTGTCGCTGCCAATATAAACGAAGGCACGGGTTCAACCATGCTCATCGGCCCTGTTATGACTGATCCGGCGGCAGATCCACTGATTGTGCAAGAACAGTTTATTCATTGAAATAAATACGTTTATTACAGTAGTGCCATAGCTTATCCACACGGGTTATGATGCATGACGCACGGGTGGTACGTACTTTTAGAAAGCACGAAAGGGCTTAGCAAAGCACCTGCTATCACTAATATTTCCAATTATTACTGTTATATACCTTAAGCCAAGATGACCGTTCCTACAATGGCAGAGGCGGGACAAAGCATCCATATTCTAAAATGCAATCATGGTGCTTCCTCGTGAATTTTGTTTCTAATGAAAGTGAGCCATCTCTTTTCCCTTCCGTGCGCGCCCACACCAACACACGTAGACATCCCATGGGTCCATTGTGTATGGCTACTGTCCTCAATATGGCAAGATGAGATAAAGAAGGCAAAGAACGCGTAGGTCATTAAACATTCCTTATCTCGGTGGCAACCACCCTGACATTCTATTTCCCTCTCTGGCCTAGAATATCCCCATGCGCAGCGGTGTTCTTCTGAAAAATCGTTCACTAAATGGAAAGGTAAAGCAGCGCAGGTTTGGCAACGACGAGAGAAAGAACGCATAGACTAATACAATAAACTATCATTTAGAGCAAACACAAGTTGAAAACGAACAGGAGAATATGTAGCATACGCATTGCACAAAACGATTAGAGGGACCATGTTGGTCATCGTTTTGACTTGCTTATCATATTGATGCGGTCGTATGTTAAAATCATCTGTAAAAACTTCGTAAATGCGGCGGTGTAACTTAACCGAATCGATCCAGTAGAAATATAAAAGCTTGTATAACAAAGTTCTTACACACCACATTCCTTATGTCTTTCCATGTAAGCGAAGCTTTCTTAGTTTTGGAGAACGTTGTATTGAAACACAAAAGATGGTAAGTACAATGTGTAGGTCGCTTTTCGTACCTGGTTTCGGCCCCATGCGCGATTGCGTATAGTATCTGTCTGTGGACTGTAAAGTGAGACGCGTATTTAGCGGTTTCCGTGTAGACAATTCCACTGGTGAACACGTGATATGTGTACCGGATCTCGACGTAAGTATCGTGTCGTTTAAAACAGGCGAGCAACTGCGCGAAATGCAACTGCTCTTGCGACTGCCGAAAGACCCTATGTCGACGATTTCCACGTTTTTAAATTACTTGCTACTGTGCGCATACGTCATAGATCACTTGAGTGAACAAAGAATACATGCAGCGCCCAACGTTTAGTCAAACACGGCAGTCGACGAGAGCCTAATAAATATTCATGAGAGTTGAGGGAGCAAGACGTGTGGTCCGAACTAGGCACTTTATAAGCCCGATACAAGAATATATACAGCACAAGACGATGCAAAAACGCTTAACCTTCTTGCACTCGGCCGCGCAATGCTTGAAACTGCGAAGCTGGGCGATCATAGCCCAGCATTTTCTGGAAGTGCACGCGTACTTTTCATCTTATTACTCCTGGTGAATATAATGTCTTTTCGCGCGTCTCGGACTTAAGGCCTTCACTGCGCGTTGCTTAATGCATCTTGCAACACCGACACCGCGTTGCAATGCCGACACCGCGTTCCAGCAGAGCCGCTCCGTGAATGCGTCTCTCTCTCTCTCTCGGACTTACGGTCGTCACTGTGCGTTGCATAGAGCAGCTTGCAACACCGACACCGCGTTCCAATGCCGACAACGCGTTCCAGCAGACCCGCTCCGTGAATGCGTCTCTCTCTCTCTCTCTCTGTCGCTTTCATTTTCTTTATCTCTCTCCCAAGCAAAGCGCGCAAAACCTCTTCTTCATCTCGCAGAGCATTGGCAGGAGCGCGCGCGAACGTGCCAGCTGTGGACGAAGACGACGACGCTCGAACGCAATCATATGATTCGCATAAATGCATGTTCTGCAAGCGTGGCTGTATAGCGTGGGCGGAGCTTATATATAAGAAGTGCCTACGCTGCGCAGGAACCTCCACCTGACTGGATGCACTTTTTGGACGCATGTGTGTGTTTGCCTGAGTTTTAAGTGTGTAGCTATGTCCGCACTGTAATATACCTTCAGTTTTATTTTCCGTGCATTAAAGAAAAAAAGTGGCTGTATAGCGTAGTGGTTACGACGCTCGCCTTCGGACCGTGGGTACGCGGGGTCTAATCCCACCTCCGCAAAAAAAGTTTATTGCCTTTTATTATTTCTGCATTGCTGATGATGATGATGATAGTTTCTTGATACGAACCACAAATTACGGCTGGTTTAAACAGCTTCGCTGTTAAAACTCCAGGATAACCTTCACTACGTTACTATATGGTGTTCTAAAAGCTGCATACAACTTAACTAAAAGCAAATGTAAGGCTATGAGTATATGTCGTTCTGACACTGTTATGCATACGTTCTTTATTAATGGCTCTCCTGTGTCATCAGTTACCTAGCTCCTATAAAGCATCTCCGCCTTAACATTATAAATAACATCTCTTGGCATACCCATGTTCACTATGTAACTAATAATGCTCATCGCATGATTAGATATTTACGCCGTACTTTTAGTTGTGACCTTGAATCCGTGAAATTAACTATTTAGAAAACACTGGTTCGCTGAAAATAGTAGTACGCCTCAGCCAATTGGGAAGCGTCTCAATCTTCACTAATCCTCCATCTTATATTTCGTTCCTGACTGACCATCACCTGAAAGTTGGGGTGCCGCACAAGCCTTACAGTGACTCAGTGACAGTAGGCTGACAGTGACAGTGACAGTGGCTGTAGGACAAGCGTAGACTATAACCGCCTTTTCGCACCAGTCGCACTCATTACCGACACAAATATCTTCAAGATCCCTGTACATAATGCCTTTTGTTAATAATCTTACGCCATTTTTTTTTACCTGACTCCTTGTAACGCCTTCGGGCCTTGAAAGTATGTAAAATAAGTAAATAAAATAAATATATATCCTCTGCGACGATTTTCATAAGTTAAGAGAGCGCAGCGTTCCGTCGTCAGTGTGCACCTGCGCAGTTGATAATAGTTAAAAACAAACACCAAATTGGGGAAGAGGCGAAGAAAGCGTCGCTTTAAAATTCAGTGAATGCCGCGGCGTAACCTAATAAACATGTCGTAACGCAGGCAAAATCATTCGCGCCCTCGCAAAAAAAAAAAAAAAAAAAAAAAAAAAAAAAAAAGCTCAGTGCTTGAATGATCCATTGAGCGAAATGCAGCTCCACTAACGTGAAGCCTGGGGAGATGCGAAGCATGCAGTGATTCACCGCTAATGGGCTCATAGTACCTTAAGCAATGGCTCATAACCCCGTAAACGCGGCCTCCCCATTACGACGACAGAAGAGAAGTAAAATTCTACGCTGGAATGATGAGCGGCAACGCAGCCTGCTGTGGAAGACGACGACGAACGCGGGAGCAGTGGCACGAGCGCATGCCCAGCGCGAGCACGAACCGCTTGTTTACCTACAACGACGACTACGACAACGACGACGATTACGACAGGAGACGCCGACAGGCCGGTGCTTCGCACCTAAAAGCCTCTGTCAAGTCGTTCGCAGTTGTGTCAGCACACGTGCCAATTGGAATCCCCATGCCAGAAAGAATAGAGCTATCGCGGAGAGGCAACATTTTTTGTGCCATGCACGCTTTATCGCCATCCACAACCGGTATTTGTCTTCACTGAGACTTATTTGCAGGACGACGACGAAGCGTCTGCTTGGCAGAACGTTGTTTGAGTATCTCTTACCATTTTTGCGGAGTTATGCGTGTATCTCTAAGATGAGATGTTTCTTTGGCCATCGGCGATGAACGTGGACCACCTCGGACGTCTGCCAGATTCGGCAATCACATCACCTACTACTTTTCAACAATCATGATTGCTAGAGACTACTTGGTTCCAACTTACATCAAGGTTGACAACCTCAGACCACACATTCGACATTGTGTCACGTACCCAGTCATTACATTGCTGCTTTGGCGGCACAAAGACTTCAAGCCACATTTTCTAAGCTTGTTGCGACACATCAAGGCTGCCTTCCATCGGGCTTTTTACACCAGCAACAATACCACTGTTACCGCTGTGGTGCCTACGACAGCCACAAGTACACCTCGCGATTCCGGGAATTACGAAGAAGATAAGTCATTCCACAGTAGCTTGAAGACAGTTGACACTATCATTACTGAACGAGGCACATAAACAAAGAACACCCATTTACATCGATGGATCTGTCTGAGCCACCAGCTCCACAGGCGCTGTTATCATCCCGGCCTTACAAGTCACAATGAAGTTCAAAGTGTCCCACGTAACGACCTCTACGGCAAGAGAACTTTCCACCCTACGTGGTAATTACATCGCACAAGCCGGTAATTACATCGCACAAGCAAAACCTCGAAAGTGGGTCAATTTTTGTGGCTCCAAGGCAGCCCTTCAGATTCTGCAGTCAACCTTACGACGCAAAACCCATGAACAACTGGTGTTTGAGCCCAGAGAGATTATCCATCAAGCCCTCATAAACGGACATGACATCATCTTCCAATGGCTTCCGGGGCACTGTGGCATCATCGGTAATGACCTTGCGGATGATGCCTCCCGGTCAGCCCGTAAAGAAACCTTGACAATTCCTATATCCTTATGAAGGACAGATGCTGCGAGAGGTCTCCGTTTACTTGCTCAAACCAGGAATGAAACTTCTTGGAACATCCCGATTTTCTAGAACTGATGTCTCCGCTGGATCCTACACTAATGCTGCACATTACATTGAACTTCCCCCGTCATGATGCAACTTTACTTTGCCGCCTCTGGTTAGGATTGGCTTTTACGAAAGCCTACTCATGCCTTATCGGAATGACTGCCACACCGATCCTGACTCTTGCAGCTGTGAAGAGACGATTGAGCACGTGTTGTGTTTTTGTAATCTTTATGACATCGAACATGACGTTCTTTGGAGTTTGTTAAACCGATTAGACAGCAGACCATTTCAGAGAAAAAGATTCTTGCACCATGGCCTCGCCCGTCGCAGGCTTTCAAAGTAATAAAGGCGTTCCTATGATTCATGAACTCGACTGGCCTCAGTGACCGATTGTGAAGTGTTGGACGACCGCACATGTTCACACTGAGAGTACCTTCTTCCGTCTTTCTTTCTTTCTCTCTTTCTTTCTTTCTTTTTCATCCCTTTAAACCCCTTCCCTCGTGTAGGGTAGCAAACCGGACGTGCATCTGGTTGACCTCCATGCCCTTTCTTCCATGCTTCCTTCCTTCCTTCCTTCCTTCCTTCCTTCCTTCCTTCCTTCTTCCTTCCTTCCTTCCTTCCTTCCTTCCTTCCTTCCTTCCTTCCTTCCTTCCTTCCTTCCTTCCTTCCTTCCTTCTTTTCGTCCTCCTCCTCCTTCTTCTCTGTGACATTTACTTACTACAGAGTCCTTCAAGCATTGACGGACTCTGTTTACTATTTATAACACTTACTTCCCCTCCCCAGGGGCAGCGTAGCAAACGGGATCCATTTTGACTAAGCTACTTGTCTTCCCTTTTTCATAGTTCTCTATTTCTCTCTTAAACGTGCAGAATTTACATCGTGCCCATAAATGCGAAATCGCCCTGTTTATGTCTACAGCAGACGGCACATTTTCCAGCGTTCATTTGCTGACCGTTGTGCGGAAAGGTCCTCCAGCGTAATCAGTGTTTTCGCAGTGCTTTAGACACGGACCATAGAATGGACGTACACAGTGCCATTCAGCTATCTGTGTCAACGCGCTGCAAAAAAAAATCGATTACGCAGCTGCAACTAGCCCGATGCACCTTTTTGTCCTTCCGCGTGTGAGCCGAATATCACATACCACGCCAACGGCTTTGAAAAAATATAAGGCCTTGTCTGTCCCTTCCGGCAAGTTGGATGCTTCAATGGTCCTCACGTGCGTGGATGCAGACCGACCAGCTACGCAGTGCCAACAAAACAGGCGTTCTGTGCCTATTCGTCACGTAGTGTCGCAATGCGGGCTTCTTGGCATGCCTTCTTGGAAGGATGCAAAGAATCCCATGCCAAGAGACAAGGACACGGGAAGGACACGAAAAGAGCACATGCAGGGTCGTGTCTGTGTGTTCACGTCCTCTTTTGATGTCTACGTTCTGTTTGCGTTATACTAGCAATCCTATTGACTATGCTTTAGATATATTTATGAAATATGCTGCATACACATCAGTGGACCACCGATTTTTTAAATATTTTTACTACGTTAGCTACACTATAACATTTCGGCGATGACAATTCCACAATACCTCCATATGGAAATATCGCTTCTCGGCTTCTAGTTCAGCTCATTTATGTGGCAGATGGCTCGACCGCATCGCATGAGAAAGCGTCCTGCTGTGTACAGAACAAAATAGGGACGACGCCGTAAGCGAATGAGGCCAGTATCAATGCGCAACACCAACACAGTACGCTGTTGCAGGCCCGTTTCGCACTAAAGTATGTCGCTTGAACGAGCGAGGAAAGCAATCGTGCTCTCATGGCACGCGAAGGAATTTGACAACTGTGCCTGCTATTACTAGCCACGCGGCTGTTAACCTGCGGAGTGAAGTTGGTGTAATGGAAATAATGGGGCATGGCGAGGTATAGAAGCCATACAAATAGAATGTGTGCATAGAAGGCACAGCTTTAATATGAGCGCATATGCACAAGGAGAAAAGTGCCTGAGCAATATAGTGTGGAGGGTGGCAATGTAAATATAAGGAAAAAATAGGGTACCGTGTTAGATGGGTGCTGTCGACTGCAGAGAATGTGCCGCATGGTCAGCGGGAGACAAGCTTTCAAAATGCAGTGACGCCTTGTGCCTGTGCGACCGTGTGTAAAACTTGATCTAATTTGTTTGCTCATCTAAACGTAATTATTTACAAGCTAATACTGGCCAAATATGTGAACTAGATAGTCAATGTTCAAGCACAACTAAAGCAACAATATATATATATATATATAGATATATATATATATATATATATATTTAAATAGATATTTATCTATTTATTTATTTATTTATTTATTTATTTATTTATTTATTTATTTATTTATTTAAAACATCAGCGTTCCTTGCGATAATCGTGCATATTCATCAATAAATCCACGTGAAGAAAACGGCAAAGTTATTTCGACGTTCCAGACGGAAACCGGAATACATGTATATATGTAGCCATGGGGAAACAGAAAATTATTTGAATATATTCCGTGAAATTGTATCACATCTCAAGATGTTGCACGGACACGCATCAATGAGTGCCTGGCAAAGGTCCCTAAAAGTGCACAGTAGCAGCCACCCTCCCCCCCTCCCCTCCCCCGCCCATAGTACAGCGCATAAAAAAGTACACATTTGTTCAAACCAATTTATTAATTGCGCAAATGAGAACGCTTGCGGTTCAAGTCTACAGCCCAAATTTATCGCTAGTTAAGGCAATGGTATTGGTCGATGTTATGCACAACAAAATACAATAAACATAAGATACTTGGAATATTCACAAGAAACAAAGGCACCAGATGTCTGTGACCTTGCGAATTACAGCAAAATTTCCAGCGAAGCTGTTCTCTTTGCGCAGTTACAGTGAACGCTTGCTTTCTTTAATTATACCACATAATTTAATACCTTGCCCGTATATGGCTCTTATGCTTTAAACCTTGTCCGCATGTAACACGTTTGAGCACTTCTTGCTAAGAAATTTGCAAAAAGCTTTCGATCGAGTTGATCTCGGTTATCGGGATCAATCAAGAGCGGAAAGGATTCTGCTTTGTTCCTAAGCTCCGGATCGCTTGCATGCGTAATTTACAGCAAAGGTCGCAATATTTCCCTTGCTTTGAGTCTTACCTGCACATTACCCATAACGCATTTCTTATGTTTTGCAAAATACAAACAAGGTACCTTGTTTAGTTCAACGAAGACATCCGAGAAACAAACTATGAACGCCTTCTGACGGCACGAAAATAAAAAAAAGAAAGAAGCGAGAGCTCAGTAATTCTTTCCAACGCTTCTGATTGGACCAGGAACGTACCAATTCTGTGATGCATTTCGCTCACCATAATCCTCCCTCCTACTCCCACGAAATGCAAAGATGTTGTATCCTACAGCTATGCGTACGTCGGGACCTCGGGAAGCATGGCTGATAGTGGCTGTATCACACTTTCTAACACTTGATTATAAATTTTGTTGCAATGACTGTGTTTGATCAAACACATTACCTTTGCAGTTGAAATTTTTCCTTAGTGTTCCACCAAGTTTCGTTAAACTTGATCACTGTGGCATGTGTTGTTCTGTCCAGGGCAACGAACCTAAATTCTGTCCCTCTTGTAAACACACTCGTAACCACTGTTGCCATATCGTGTTGTCCCCTGTCGCTAAACTGAGACAGAAAGGTCGCTAAATTCTGCTAGATATTGCTTCAGTCACGAAAATTGTCGCTAAAACTATCAACCGAACTTTAAATATCAGGGACATTTTCTTTCAAAAGTCAGCTAACATAACGTAAATAATGTACCGAAGTGATTCACGCTTGTCTAGCGTTCTGGCTGGAGAAGAATAAACAGTAGGTTTACCGGCAGGGTGCTTTGAATTTACTAACGTATTAAATAAAGAGGGTGAAGCGAGCTGTAATTTTGCGTTTACCTTCAGATCCTAAGCTTACAAATTCAGGAGAATTAAAAAAAAAACAAGGTTAACCTGATTTTCTAGCACGAAATTAGGGCACTGGAATCGCAGTACCCCGGCCAATTTTGTAGTTCTCAGCTCCATGAAAGGAAAGCAAAGTTATTCGACAAGCGTCTGGTTGTACGTTGTTAACACGGGAATGACAATTGTGTGATGTTTATTTAAGTCCACGGCTAGTCTGGCGTCTGGTGACGCCAAATGAGCCTTTTGCCCAGACAATGTGCCCTTCATTTACCTCAAAAAACCGTGCAGTATTTTGATGGTCCGAAGGCCGTGAAAAAACGTAAGTGGTGCATTGAAACTCACCTGAGCGAGACTAGCCGCTCCAATCTGTGCACCTTTCTACAGTATATATCTGTCTGATTATGCACCTGTTGCGTCCTAAATCTCATCATAACTTTATTACATTTAGTTTCGGTAAATTAATTTACTGCCTACGGTTACGAACGTTCAGTGCCTATAGAATAAATTTATTGAATCCAGAAGTATAGCCGTAGTTCAAATTGGTTTTGCAAAAATAAAAAAGTACATTTTGCCAGAACCAGGTAAATCCCTTAAGACCACCTTTAAGAAAGCCTGTTAGGGAGAACAAGCACGATGTGAACACCACTGATGTGAAGACATCAGTTGTTTAAACATAATAAACTCGAATTTAATTCAGAGATTTGACAGGCCGAAACCACGATTTGATTATCAGGCACGCTGTAGTGGTAGACTCCGGATTAATTTTGACCACCAGGGGATCTTTAAACGTGCTCCCATGCACGGGACATGGGCGTCTCGCATTTCGCCCCCATCGAAGTGTGGCCGCTACGGCCGGGATTCGATCCCGCGACCTCGGGCTTAGCACGCTCAAACACCATAGCTTCAAAGCCAACGCGCGGGTGTTTCAACTTGCTCCCAGAGCCCACGCACAGTTTAGGAAATTGGGGCCTCTTACTTGCATTTTTAACAATAAAGCGCGTCCTGGAGAGCCGTTTACGAAACAACTCTCCAATTTCGAAATCGCTAATATGTCGCCAATTGTTGCGTCATGTCGCTAAAAAAAGTCGCCAGTCACTAAGTAGAAAATTTTGTCGCTAAACAGGCAGAACGTCGCTAAATCTAGCCATAAAGTTACTAAACTGGCAATGCGCATAATGCTCTAGCAAACGTAATTTATTGCCAACGCCCCAATTACCCACCCATGGTGAACTTTGCCTGCCCATAACACATTATCTGGTCTTTGCTGTTATTAAACACAAAGCTACCTCGTTTAGTTCACCGAGGACACCAGGCAAACCTGAGATATCGTCCATAAAGAAAGGGAAAAAATACACAATAATTTTTGTAACGCTTCTAAATGACAAGAAAGGTTCAAAATGAAATGAACAGACAACGTCACAGGTGACTCACGCTGATAGAAAAAAAATCGCGTTAATGTTGTAATGGTTTTCATATTGATTTCATAATGATATATATGGTTTTCATAATAATTTCGGTTGTTATCGTATTGTTAGTGGTATTTCAATGGGCTCTGCACATTTGACATCGTTTTCACCGACATATCTTGAATAAGCCGTGATTACAAAGTCAAATTCGACAGTCTGATATGTAAGAGATTTTATTTGTTTTTTTATGGTGATAAGAGACTCCGATTGCCATGCTATGTCGACTATTTCATGCCGTAAGCCATGGAATCGTTTGGTGCATCTGATTATAATACGTTACCCGAACCCGTCCACTCCAGTTAGGTTAAAGCCGATTTTGTGTGTGCAAGTACGGTCAGGCGGTACCAAGAGACTAGGCATAATGCAAGCAGCGGGAGCTGAAATTTGTTATTATGGAGCCTGCCTAGCGCAAGCTTGCCGGGGTGGCTCAGTCAGCTAAGGCGTTGCGCTGCTGAGCACGAGGTCGCGGGATCGAATCCCGGCCCCGGCGGCCGCATTTCGATGGAGGTGAAATGCAAAAACGCCCGTGTGCTTGCGTTGTAGTGCACGTTAAAGAACCCCAGGTGGTCAAAATTAATCCGGAGCCCTCCACTACGGCGTGCCTCATAATCAGAACTGGTTTTGGCACGTAAAACCCCAGAAAGAAGAAGAAGAAGCGCAAGCTTTCTCCGCAATGCTGGCGTGTATGGCGTATCCCGCGGGTTGTCGCCTGTGGCGAG
Organism: Dermacentor silvarum; assembly: GCF_013339745.2. NCBI lineage: Eukaryota > Metazoa > Arthropoda > Arachnida > Ixodida > Ixodidae > Dermacentor > Dermacentor silvarum. The sequence continues at coordinate 25,784,300 of NC_051157.2, forward strand.
TCGCTGCAAGGCACGAAGGACAATCCTCGCAGCCCAAGCAAGGGAAACCTAATAAAGAAAAGCATTGTTTATGTGTCCCCTACAATCACAAAGGAAATTTAACCTCAGCTGTTGTCCTTTGGGATTTGCCGTCGTGTAGCCAAAAGTGCGTGGTTTCGAAAGTGCGAGAGTGGGGCCAAATAGAATACCCCCCCCCCCTTTTTTTTTACAGGGCCGCCCCCCCCCCCCCCTTACTCGTAAATACGCCTATAAGTGCCTTTCGTACGGCGGAATTTGGCCGAAGCGCCGCGTTGGAAACTGCATGCTGCTGACCTTTTGAACGGCAAAGAGTGGCCACAAGAGGCTGCCAATACATGGCGGTGGTCCGGAAGCTGCCTATTTTCACCTAAAGTTTCTTCTAGCCTTCCTGTCCCTATAATTGTAAAGGACAACGAAATTACCAGCGTTAAATATCTCCATTAGCTTCAAGCACACGTGCGTTAAGATGATGCTCGTGACAAACACAAATTTCTAATTTCATATACACCTAAAACGCAGAAGTGCTTTTAAGAAACAACCTCTAAGCTAATGTTTTTATTTATTTTGGAGAAAGTTAAATTCGAGCAGCTATGGTAAGCAGAATTTCGATCTGCGCCTCAAATGTTTCAGAAACATTTGCGGAAATTGGTAAGTTTTAAAAAACGAGAATGAGTTTATGAACTCGTAACTGTGCACTAAAGAGATATCGCAGATCTAAACAGCATCTATTAGAGCATTTCAAGCGGACAAATCTTATATATGAATTCACAGATAACCTGAAATTGTCACAATGTTTAAGAGGGTTTGGAAATGAAAAGTACTACTCAGAAATTAGTCGTACATTTCAAAAGGGGTGTACAATACATCAATTGTGTCCGCTTTAGATGTATTATTAGGGGCAGAATAGCGATATCATTTTATTGCTGAGTTACACAGTTGTCAACTTGATACTTCAGATTTTCGAAATTTCAATTATCGTTAATATATGTAAAAAAATGATGGCGTAATTTTAAATTCGCTTGCTAACGTTGCTAATTGTAACTTCCTTTAAATGCAACGCACCTTATAAAAGCGGTACAGTGGTTGTCGAGAAAAACGATTTATCGTTTACCAAATGTTTAAATGTGAACTACCCGAGCTAAAGCTTCCTCTTAAGATGCAGTTAAAGGATTATCTGTCAATCGAAAATAGAGGCACAAGCAAGACACCGCCAATCCTGTACTTTCACTAAAACGGTTGCTTTGCCGACAGACTGGTCTTTATAGAGATCACCGCAACAAAACAAGATAACCATGCATAGATACTGTCTCATATGTGATGCATATTAGCGCGACAAGTAAACAAAACTTGTGAACAGGGAAGTAGGAGGAATGAAGGGCAAGCCCTAAAGAGCAAAGCTGAAGAATACACCAGATGTTCATGCGTGCAGCAATCAAGTGAAAAAATCACAGAAGCATGTCAAACAGTTGGAACTCATTGCCAAAAATAAACAAGTGTCACTACAGGTGCAGTCAGCGTCCCTTTTCTTAATATGAATCTTTCCTGTCTCCCTTCTTAAGTATGCTTCTGCGTCACGCTAATATGCGTCCCTTAGTCTTCAACCAACACGCCGCGCAACAAATTTTACTGCTTCATGCCATTATAACACATTGGCAATGGTTTATAAAAACGTCAGCTTCTTTTTACTTGAGGCGCTGGTGACTCCACCTAGCTTTATCTCGGTTCGGCCAAGTTCTTGCGAGGTTATGCTTCAAAACTCGGCCACGTTTTGTCCAGATCACCCTGGAATCATCGACAGCCCAAGCAGCAACGAACACTCGCTCATAAAAGTATCTGGAAGCTTCTGGACGTTCAAACGCTTTTGCTCGGTTTCGCGGGCTCGTAACTCTGGATCTTCTTCGAATTACCGACGTTTCGCCGCCGCTTCGGCGGCGCGATACTCGGGATCGACCAAAGTCCTCTCACTCGCTCTCGAGTAGTGGCGTGGCGGCTTTTGCACAGCACTTCCTTTTCTTCGGGAGTGACACTCTTCTTCGGCCACCCCATCTTCGCGGGATGTGCTCGGCGCGGAGACGGCGAGGCTTTGCGTCGCCGCGGCGGCGACGCGGAGCTATATATCCCGTGGGTCGCCGCAGTGACCTCACGGCTTAGCTCCGTGTCTGCGCAGCCGCGGCAACCACTCCGCACGGCGCGGTGACGTCATGGCTCGGCAAAGCTAAGGCGAAGCGATGCGGCGCGCGCGATGACATCACGGCTCACGCAACTGTGGCGAGTTCGGCACGGCCGGCGCAGCTGGGGCGAAGCGTTGCTAGGCGACGCATGGCGACGTCATCGCCAGGCGGAGGTTTTGCGGCGTACACTCGACGGACCATCCTCGAGCTTAAACAGCGTCACCAGTTCGCAGGGTTATGTGCAATTGCACTTGGACCCTTTCTGCACTACCTCCAGGATCGGCCCACAATTGTTGTTCGCGATACGCGGCCTAACCAAGAGCTTCAACAGCTCCGCTGTTAAAATAGCATCGCGCAGCATAGTGGATGCGAGGTGGGGAGGAGGAGTGAGGCATGTGGTAGTGGGACGCGTAGAGCTGCTGCCGACGCCGACCGCGTTTCGCCACGTTCGTGCCGAACGCGCGCGGTGTCCGTGACTGCAGCCGATTAAAGCCCCTCGATAAAAAATAGCGACATCCTTTGAAGATTGCCGCTTTCCTCCTCTCCTGCCCGTTCTCTCGGCGCTCGGCCCTCCGATTGGCCGAATGCTGTCACGTGCTCTCGCGCGCTTTTTTTCTTGCTTGTTTTTTGCTCCGCGCCATCGCGGTGCCAGACCATTGCGAGCCGTGTATGGAGGCACCACGCATCGCGTCTCCTTTGCGCTTTTAAGGCGTAGTGTTCGCGATGCCGTGTTGCTCATCATTCGGGTGCAGAACACGCGAAACAGACGGCAAGCGACTCTTCCGGATTCCATCAGCGAAGCGAGACACGGCGCAGAGGAAGGTCTGGCTTCAAAGAATCAGCCGCGCTGATTTCAACCCACAATGGTCCCGGGTGTGTGAGGTAAGCGAGCGATTATTCAATGATCCCTAATCTCACATGCTGCCACTTGCTGTGTGAGGCTTCGTTAGCTTTTCTCCCTCCTAAATGCCGCTCTGTTCGCGCTGCATGTTCGCGCTGCATTTGCAACTTTCGTGGCCGGATTTCATCTTGTCCTCAAACGCACGTGGTTTTTGTTGACTCGGTTATACAATCCATGGCGTTGTGTTTGTGTGGCCTGAATGTATGCGAACGGCACGTTTTGAGTGTATCGCAGTATGTTACGAAGCGGTGACGGTACGTAGGGAAAATGGGCACTTACCTGCGGAAAGACGATTAGGGCTATTTAGTTAGGGTGACTTTGCACCTTCAGCAAAAACTCAAATCGGTGGTCGGCGAAGATCAATGTTCTTGTCGCTATCGTCCTAGATCCTCGAGGACCGATAACTATCTCGAAAATGGTAAAAAGTGCTGCGCGTGAAAAGTGTGCTCAGTATTCTAGTCGTGTATCGCGTAGCAGAACAAGAGATAAGGACCTGTGCTGGTGGCGAGCTAAAAAAAAATGTGGTTGATCCCTCTTATATAGGAATCGGTATAGAACACGAAAGTGAAACGTGTCTTCACAGAAGTAGTGTAATGTTTTTGCACATTGATGTCTATTGGTGTTTTGTGGCTAAAGCGCCCTTAGGCGTTGATGCACCCACGCTGACGCCTGGTGGCACGTCTCCTCCATCACGACTACCAACGTCGATGACCATGAGCAACCGTCGTGCATATGGAAGCTGCACTACGCTGCACACGCTAGCACAACGCGAAGACGAAACACGTAACTGACTACAACGCGCAAGACAAAGCACGTACTGAATCGTCACCGAGTCAAATCAGCGCGTACAGCGCGTCGTAATTGCAGCCTCCGCGATCAACTTCAGAAACATTTTCAGAGCTAATTGCGGAGGCCACGCTCCGCTGTGCTGAGTACGGTGAACGCCACCTAGGTGGCGTTGGTAGTGCTTCTTGATGCCAGCGTCCCTTCGAATGCTGGCATCGAGGCGTCGTAGTGCTGAGACCACCGAAGCGTTCACTGTCGGTGCGCGTTAGTGTCATAATGCAGTACTTCTCTTTTCTGCTCGTAGGCGGCGGCACCGCCCCGAGCAAGAGCGCGGGTACACGGAGGAGTGTTAGATATATAAGGCGCGTCTGTGTAGCTCTCTGCAAATGCGTTTGTGGCGCAATGGGTTAAACGCTCGGCGATCTATCGTCGCGGACCGAGAGGTCGTGGGTTCGATTTCCAAATTTTGCATGTTTGTGGAACTTTTTCTTCTGGTTTCTTTCTTTGTATTATGTTCGTGTACATTGTAAGCTGACGTATTTCCGTGACGGAAATACGTCAGTGAAGTCTTGGTGGACCCCGGCATAAAACACTTTCGTGTTAAAAGGAACACCGTATACAAGACTTCCCGGCGATAATAACTTGTGCCGGGAATGTTGTGTTACGCCTTATATTTGAAGGAGTGAGGTTTTACGGTGACCTTGTTTTCTGATTTCACGTTTGCGCAGATCACTTCACGGATGATCAATTTGAGCCGGTGATTCTGCAGAGCTGTGGCACAAAAAATGTGGTTGATCCCTCTTATATAGGAATCGGTATAGAACACGAAAGTGAAACGTGTCTTCACAGAAGTAGTGTAATGTTTATTGCACATTGATATATAATGTCTATTGGTGTTTTGTGGCTAAAGCGCCCTTAGGCGTTGATGCACCCACGCTGACGCCTGGTGGCACGTCTCCTCCATCACGACTACCAACGTCGATGACCATGAGCAACCGTCGTGCATATGGAAGCTGCACTACGCTGCACACGCTAGCACAACGCGAAAGACGAAGCACGTAACTGACACTAATACAACGCGCAAGACAAAGCACGTAACTGAATCGTCACGGAGTCAAATCAGCGCGTACAGCGCGTCGTAATTGCAGCCTCCGCGATCAACTTCAGTGCTGAGACCACCGAAGCGTTCACTGTCGGTGCGCGTTAGTGTCATAATGCAGTACTTCTCTTTTCTGCTCGTAGGCGGCGGCACCGCCCCGAGCAAGAGCGCGGGTACACGGGGAGTGTTAGATATATAAGGCGCGTTTGTGTAGCTCTCTGCAAATGCGTTTGTGGCGCAATGGGTTAAACGCTCGGCGATCTATCGTCGCGGACCGAGAGGTCGTGGGTTCGATTTCCAAATTTTCCATGTTTGTGGAACTTTTTCTTCTGGTTTCTTTCTTTGTATTATGTTCGTGTACATTGTAAGCTGACGTATTTCCGTGACGGAAATACGTCAGTGAAGTCTTGGTGGACCCCGGCATAAAACACTTTCGTGTTAAAATTGAAGCGTCAAGCCATTCCATCGCTCTTCGTTCATCGGAAGCAGCTGAAGCCAAGGAAGCCGCCTGCCAAACGTAGGAATACACCGTGCACTTCAAGGACCTGCAATGCTATCCACATTGCAATGCCCTTGATTATAGAGTTAACTCATTCCTGCGTGGCTTTGTCAGTGGCCAGGACAAACCTGGATGTTAACTCATCGTTTCTGCTCTGCATTTGATAAGATAGTAGATACAATACGCAGGGTAGAATTTCTCGGACCCGCGCGCAGCACATGCAAGCGGCAATATGATCCGCAAAAGCAGCCTCGCATACACCTGTAAGATGACCGCTGCCGCGCTACTCAAGTCCGCAAAAAAAAAAAGATGAAAAAAGTGTGGAGTAGTGTAAGGCTTCCTGCAAGCGAGCGAAGCCACTAGCCTCATTATCGACGGACCGCTTCCGCCGAATGATCGGTAGCTCACTAGTCAGTGAAACCTGTAAGACTGCATTATACATCTGGTGGATCATTCACTCCCGAAGCGTAGTCATTGTTAGAGGCCCGCTGTGCACGTTAGCCGCTGGCCAACGAGGGACTGGAGCTACTGAAACGCGGAGATGACGGCGCCAGGTCAACCAACGCCGAAGTCGCGCGTGGCATGGCTCAGTTAAAGCCCGACTTAGAGGCTTTAGGCTCACTGTATCACCGCTAATAGTACAGCCATCTAAGCGCAACGGCATTTATACGTCCTCTCGTTGTTTCGGCAGCCAGTCATAACATAACGCGAAAAATTCCGATCAGAATACGAGTTCAAGAGCGCGAGCGACACGTAGCCACAGCGTTTCATTCGGAGAGCGTCTGCTAGAACATGCACCGCGTAGGGGGAGCCACGGTCGACACAGAGAGAGTGAACGCCGGCGCAGGAGGAGGAGAGAGGAGATGGCGCTACTTTTCTTCATTGAGGGGCTTTACAGCCGATGCCTCTGGCGGCGGCTCGGCAGGTTTCAACCAGAGAACTGGGCACTCGTCGCTTACGAAAGACTGAAGCGAGAGCTAGGGAAAATGAACCAAGCGTCGCAGAAGAGAACATTTCGAGATTTTATATTGAGAGAAGCCGAGAGTTCGCGTAGGCGAAGAAATGAAGATCCGGAGGCTCGTGAACGTGGCCGGTTGAATTCATCGCGATACTACGCAGAACATCCCGAAGAAATCCTGAGCGAGCGCCAGGAAACACAGGAGACTGGGAGATCCTAGGTTGCGGGTGATCAGGAACATTCGCAACATGCAACGACTTGGACTAACGGTGCTAATTGGTGCTCGCTTCGGCGGTCCTCTTTGTCTCAGTGGAAAAGATTATGCGTGGCTCTGCTATCGCAAACACAGAGACCAGCGGAGATGGGGGAAGCCCAGCAAAAGTTAGACGAAGTGTGTGCTTTGCCACTACTTTACTAAGCTTTCCTTAGCTCCACTGGTCTCTGGTGTTTGCGATTGCGGAGCCACGCATAATTTTTTTTTAATAAAACGCTGTTTTATGCATTGAAGCACAAAAGTAGCTGGAACACCAGTGCATTTCGTCGGACGCTTTGAAAATTAATATCTCGAAACCGGTGCAGTACTAAGAATTCGTTCCAAGTGCCTTGCGAACTAACTATGTACAATTCGTAGATTAATATGTGCAGTAAATAATTTATTAAAAAGCTAATTAGTCTTATGCTGCTTTTTTTAATTAAGCATTTTCACTTCTCGTAGTAGAAATGGCGGCCTCATCGAATAATTTAGATCAAGGGTTACAATTGTGCTATCTTCCACAGGCAACTTTTAAAATTTTGGTGCAGCTAACAAAACAAAAACGCCCTGTATGAAAACGCATTCGGTTGACAATGGGCCAAAGTGTCAAGCGCAAGGCAATATGCTTTTGCTGCAATGTAAGATGGTACGCGTGTACGGCACCGTGATCTCTGACATTGATTCGCTTGATCTATTGGTGCTATTTTGTTTGGGCTGACAGCATGACCGTGATCATTCGCGTTACGCCAGTGGCATTGAGTGCCGTTTCGGGCCGTGAGTGTAGAGTGTCATTCACTCCTAAAGAAAACACATGACTGGTAATAAAGTCAATATAACTAAACTAAATGAACTTTTATCGAATAAATGTGAGTTAGGTTATAGTATGCTGGTACTCACGTTATATCAAGGCGATAATATGACAGGTGATGAGGAGTTGTTCAAGCTGTAAGCCCTATTGACTTCTGCTGGTAACAGAAGAAACGTTACGCGTAACCTCTTATTTTTCGGCTTGCTCATGCCTGAATAAAGTTATTGCAGACAAGAGCCTTTATCACTCGGAAACCATCATGACAACCATGCGAAAAGTCGATGCGACGAGCTGTCTTGAGCAGACGTTAAAGTTTCGGCATGGTGCATAATTATTCCCCACTTTGTGCAGAAATGTACACTGGCGAGTTAAAGAATGCTCTTTTTTGTATGTGTAAGTTGTCTGCGGGGCTATCGATTTCTCGGTCCTGACCGGGAAACCAGATTTATTATTTCTTTTTATATGTCCATACTGTTTCAATCATTTTTTTTTGCCTTATTACTTCTTTTTGCAAATCATCCCTGCCACGTCTATTTTTCTTAATCTTTCATATCGTTTTCATTTCATGCACAAGCAACCAACGTTATTTATCTTTACATTGAAATGTTTCCATCATTCTTCCTTCAACCCCAACTCTACTTAACTATACTTTTTCTTTTGTGCTTGACTAATGTTTCTAATTATTTTTCACATTCCCTTGGTTATCTCCATTCAGAACATTCACTAAAATACTTCTACACATCCACCATTACTTCTCCCTTGCATAAGCTTTCTGTGGTATTTTTTTTTCTCATACTTACTTCCCACATACTCCAGGCTTATTACCCCATTTTTTTTAGACCTTCTTGCCTGCCACGATAGTCCAGGGGCTATGACGCGGCGCTGATGAGTTCGGTCGCGGGTTCTATTAGGGCCGCGGCGGCCCCTCTTTGACTGGGGCGCAATGAAAAAAAAACGCTAATGTGCTTGGACTTAGATGCACGTTAAAAAAAACTCCTGGTGGTCAAAATTAACCTGAAATTCCCGACTATGGCGTTCATCATAATCAGATCATGGTTCTCACCGTAAAAGGTCAGAATTTAATTTTTTGCACTTTTATATTCGTTTTTTTTTCGTATTCGATAGACGATCTATGCGAGAATTGTGCCTTCGTTGACCTAATTTTAGAATGCCAAGCGTACCGTGCCCTACCTTACTTTATTCATTGGCGCTTTTCTGCAGCCTAAATTCGTGCTTCCGGTATTACTTAAGAACCTCAATTTGTTTTTCTTACATTGGCTTTAAAATTGTTGCTTTCTGTTTTTGTTTTTTCTTGCAGGCGCAGGCTTAACCCCGCCGTAAATTTGTTACTGGTTTCTCAAGTCAGGGGAATACGCCTTACAAGGCAATAGATTCCCCGGTCTTGACCACACAACAGTTGGTTGTGACGAACGTACTGACATGCTACTTGTTTATCTTTTCCCGGAACCGCATTTCACCCACTATATAAGAACTTTATGGCCCTTCGCGGTGGTTTAGCGGTTATTGTGTTGCGTTGCTAAGCACGAAGTCACGGGATAAAATCCCGGCCGCGGCAGCCGCATTTCGATGGGGGCGTAATGCAAAACCCTCCGTGTCCCGTGCATTGGGGGCACGTTAAGAAATTCCAGGTGGTCAAAATTAACCCTCATGTTCAAATCCTGGTTTTGGCACGTAAAACCGCAGAATGCAATTCAATTCAAGGAACTTTGTGTTACCGCTCAGCAGCACAAGACGTGCCTGTTTGTATCGGAACGTTCTAGAATATCGTTGTTTCTATCTGTTGTCTGTGTTGCCGCCGAACTTAGTGTTATCAGATCGTATGCGCAATGCGAATAGTGTAGCACTTTCTGTAAAGTACGCGTGCGCCAGCGATTACGCGGGAACCTTCGACGAGTCAAGTTTAAATAGTTGACGGGTCAGACCCATATGTCAGATTTAGAGGATTTACGATTGTGCTCACCGCTTTGCACCGCATTGCACTGAGTGTTACTTGTTTTGCTGGGCACAGGCTTACGCTTTAAACAGTTCGTTTCGTGACTTGCGTTCCGCCTCAGTGGTTCTTAATTCACCATTAGGACAAAATGAAATCAGACGTACGCACAACCTTAGACGCTTACGCAGCGGGCAGGCGTGTGGCCCTATATGTTGTGTACACTACGCCAGCGAAAGCAAGAAACATCGCGAGTGAAAGAACTATAGATGCATAACCTTACTCATTTTCTATACTTTCCCGCAGTCTGCAAAACGTGGATCATCCAATGAGTTGTTCTTTTACCTCTGGCGCGGCGCATCTGTCATCTTGTCACGTAGTAGTACTTTGAGCACCATTACCCTGAAGTATGTGTGTATTTATTTATTTATTTATTTATTATTTATTTATTTATTATTTATTTATTTATTTATTATTTATTTATTTATTTATTATTTATTTATTTATTTATTTATTTATTTATTTATTTACAGATACTGCTATCTTGCGCGGCAAGATGTTGGAAGAGTGGGTACATACATTACTTTCAATCAACAGAAGAAAGTAGTTAAATGTCAGAATATCAGGAATAAAAAATAGAGCAAACAAACAGAAACAGTCTGCGGTATCAAAGACAAGCATAAAAGAATGTCATTATTGGAAAGTTGGTCAATCAACATAATCAGGCAATTTCTCGGTTAAATCGTTATTGTATAGCTCGCACAAAGACCCTGAAGGCCATTCCAAATCTCGGTTGTGTGTATGCAAAGAGGGAAAGCTTAAAACAATCAACCGAAGATTTTAATGGGTCAATGTTAAGATGATGACTTCGTCGGTAGGCCGAGGAGCAGGATTCGTGAAGACGACAGGAGCTTTTATACAGGTTTTCCCACGAACAAGCTTGTTAACAGACTAACGCAGTCACAAGTGTGCCTATGGGCCAAGGTTAGATCGAAAGAAAGTTTACCTAGTTGCTAGACATTCATGCTACAAAAAATCATGAGCAATTCCACTCTGTGAAGATGAATGACCAGCGCAGCTGTTTAGCCCACGACACAGAGGTGGCACAGAATGGGGAGGCCGCGTATAGACCGGACTCCCGAGGAGCAACGCGCCTACGCAGAGCGACGGCAGGAACAGAGACGAGAATGCAACCGTCGCCGTGAGTGCGACTCTACACGCGGCCTCCCCATTACGACGAGAGTAGAGAAGTGAAACTCAAAAAGGAGAACGGCACCTTGTCTTATGTACACGCGCGACGGTTCCGCTGCACCGGTAGAGCGGTAGGAAACGAGGCACGCACGTGGTTGGAACGCCAACAAAGAGAGGGCGGTGCGAACGTAGACGTGACGGACGCGGGTTGGCCTTTTGGGCTAAGATCCGATCGTAGCATCTGTCGTTACTCTTGTTCCAGGGACCTCTTGGGTCCCAGGTGTGACAAGGGTCGCTCAAAGGCCCGTTAGAGGTCCCGGGGTTTACCACAAGGAGTCCATAGGGGTATGTTCCATTGTGCTCGGACCCTTTCTGCACTGTCACCAGGATCAGCCAGATTTTCGCACACGTCACTTAAAATGCACGCAAGCCTAGTCATAACAGCTTCGCTGTAAAAAAATTAGGCGTGCAGACATGGACACAAGAAGAGGAAAACACGGCGTTTGTGTTGTCCGTTTCCTTTTCTGCGTCCGTGTCTGCAGGCCTAACTTGTTTTAATGGAAAGGTTTCAGTAATAGTTCATTAGCATTAGAGAAGGGAGAATACCGATAATAATGATTCGATTAATTTAAGATCTTTTTATGTCTCTCAAAGTTATCTTTATCTTTGTAATGATATGGTGACAAAAAACCGACGCAAACTCAAGGAGTGGCCTTTTTGTAATTTGTATGCCATTGATTTACAATCTTTAGTGGCACCTCGCAAGTTCCTTTTAAGATAATCATACTTTCTCAATGCCTTTTTGGTTAATCAATGTGCGCCAGCCATTTTACATCAAGCGTAAATGTAACAATTAGATTTTACTTTGGGCGAGTTGGTTCATTCTTTAAGTATAGACAAGGCAGCGCGACAATTACAAGGTAACTCGCAGCTGCGTATGTATCTACCTCAGGTATTTGAATGTTGTACCACGTGCGAGTTTGGGCGTTTTACTAAAATAAGCTAATTGCAAAGGCTGCTTTTTTTTCGGAAAGGTCACTGAAACTGTTTTCCTGAAATTAGGTGGCATTGCCACTTTCTCTTCTATTCGCAGAAACGATAGAAAACTTCATTTAATTCCAATGGTCATGAGTACTAGCTATAATAAAACAAAGGCCGTAGTCATCAGTATATAATCTTAATTAAACGGATGTGCTCGTTATAACTTCGACAACGTAATTTATACAGATAATCAACAGCAAAGGAGACATGACAGAGCTTCCCTGCGCTACGCTAGATGTAAAAATGACGCGAGTTTAGTGAACAGTGTTAAATGCAACGTACTTAGTTCTTGAACTTAGGCAATCTTGCATTCAGCCTAGAAGTTTAGGGTCATAACTAATTGCATTCAGTTTATTAGAAGTTTCTTATGGCATACAGCATCAGCATTTTTACTGTAATCAACAGATATGGCATCAAGCTGTCCCTTAAGGTTAAACGCAAGCAGAAGCAATATAATGTCAGAATTCTAAACGTTGTGGCACCGTCGAGAAGCCTGAACGGAAGCCATGTTGGGCATTTTAGAGAACGATATGCTCAGATAGGCACTCGATATATTGATGAATGACGTGCTCCCATAATTTGCAAGATGTTGATGTTAGAGAAACTTAATAGGTCTTAGTACCTGCTTACGGGCGTATTTCTGGATGGAAACAACCTTACCACATTTCAAGAGTTGGAACAGCCGATGACTCAACAGACTTTGCGAAAACTGAGTAAATACTGAGATAATTACAATTTGCTTGCCATGGCTGCTGGTGGGTTCTGCTGTCTGGCCGAATATCAATCAATCAATCTCGTCTAACTGTGACAGAAATAATTGTTACAGACAGCGTATAATTGCTTATTCTAAGCACAATGCACTTGTCGACCAATCAGGTGGTAGATCGATCATTTAAGTAAGGATTTCAAAAAATGCAACACAGGGTTTTGTTGCGTGCGCTCTACTATAAGACGCATCAATCTCGAAAATTGGCTAGTACACACACAAGTACACAACAGCTAGTGCACAACAATATGCAAACTGCACACATAAATTTTCCTAATTGCCAATCAGCCTAATGAATGAAGCCCATCTACACAGTCGTACGTGTATAATGGTTTCTGAGATAAAGAGGCTCGATTTCAACGCAGCTTTTCAACGCGTATTGAGTTTCGCTGGCTTTCATCGTGGCACTTCTCTTTAAGGTTTCGGTTTGTGTTCACTTTGCAAAAACGGCAAATAATGATACCGTAGACGACCGAGCATTAAGGGAGGTTTTTGGAGATATTTGATACTGGCTGTCTTATCTGCTTATTTTTGTTTTTATTCAAGTTAAGGTAATTCTGAGGCACGTGCAGGAAGTTCGCAAAGTGGTAGGAATTGGCTGTTACATTCACAAAATGTAAGCACCTTGGTGCACAGACTGTTGACCGGAAAACGGCACATTTTCCCCTCTAATCATGGGATTGTATTTTCGCTAATTAGCACCCATTACCACGTCTGCCGTCTCTTCCTTCCCCTCTTACAGTCAAACTTTCATGCCAAAGCCTCCCTTATTGCTTGCCATGACTGATGGTGCTGCTGCTTGCCATAACTGAGGATATCAATCAGTCAATCTCATCTCGAAAAAAAAAACAGTTACAGACAGTATATTGTCAATTAGTGTAAGCACAACGCACTTGTCGACCAATCAGGTGATAGATCGAACGTTTAAATAAGTATATCAAAGAATGCAACATAGGGTTCATGTAACAAAACACTACATTGTACGATAATTTTATGCAAATCTGAAGCCGTCATCTGCGTCAAAATTAAAAAAGTACAGTTTCAGCTGTGGATTGCCATATATTACAGAAACAGCATTAACGCATTAAAATCCGCGATATCTATAACTGAAAACATTACGCAGTTCAACGCACGCGTTGGAATCTATGTGAAGTGGTTAATTAAATGTTTAAAAACTAAGGCCGATGCGTACAACAGTGTTTAATGTCATCCTATCAAACGTGTAATCTCATGCAACGCCTATTTTAATTTACCACAAAGGTTGCAATATCATTCTCAAACAATTTTTATATACATTTATGCATACACTACGCTACGCCGAAATACAAACTCCAAGTCAGGCGGATGCACAGTGTGTGAGAAGTTCAAGCAGCAACGTCACGAAGACGAAGATGTATGACGCTTGTCGAAGAACAATGGCGATTACACGTGCATGCATAGACAAGTACGACACACATCTCGGTACATTTGAGAATTGTCTACCTACTTTGCCCCAGTGGCACACACACGTCCTGGAGGATTACCAAGGAGGGGCACACACCGAGAAAGTTAGATTGGTGACATCCAGCTTCATAATTAGGAATGCATTGCCGTGTCATGCTTGTAGATCGCAACACATCCTCACCTCTCGATGATTCTCGTTTTGATTGGGCGACCATCTGTGACCCTAGAATCGTACGCGCCTGCGACAACGTCTCTACGTATACGAGAATCTTCGTGAAAGAGAATGCGAAGAAGTCACCGCGTTATGTGGCACGCTCGCATATGTTTATGTGCCGCAAAGGTCGAAACTTCTATTTCCCTTGGGTCAAATTGCACCGTACGTGTAAATACATTCAAAATATACATACGTACGTCGCTGAAGTCCACTACGGCTTTTATCAAAGGTGCCTTTGGTCTTCCCAGTCTTCAAAGTTTCCCTTACCCCGTGGTGCCCCGTGGTGCGTGTGGTCTGTGTGATTTTTATTTTCCTGTTTTTATACACTGCCCCAGTGGACTTCAGCGTTGTTTTGTGGTCGGCTACTTCTCTATAGGAGCGACGACTGTCAAAGGAGAGGCGCGGCCCGACAGCAAGCCCGGCGGCGGAGAGTTATAGCCAGCGGGGGAGCCGTGGTTTACCGAGAGCGCGTAAGAACTGAAGCGGGACTTCCGCCATTCGATTCGCGGAAGCAGTGCCGTTTCTTTGAAGTCAACCCATCGCCTCCTGACCGCACCCTTGCCGAAACGTTCCGCGAACGGGCCAGAGGCCCCAACGAGCGTGAAAATATTTTCCTTCGGGGTCTGTGTCTTGCGAGGTGGTGAGACAAGAGGCCCACTGCACAGCAAGGATTTATTGAAAAGACATGGGAACTCTGGATTGTGTCACCCTGGAGTCCCGTTGTGTGCACACTACGCGCACCGCAGTGTGATTGGACAAACAATTGTGCGAGGGTGACGTCGGTGAAGCTCTTTAAGTACGTGCAGGGCCTTTGGAAGGGGTCTCAGTGGAGATTCGGCTGAGATTGAAAGAAGACCGAAATTGTAACGTCATTGTAACTTTTGACTCGTAGTCTTTAGGTGACTGCGTAAATAGTTTCTATTCTATGACATATTCCGTGTTAATAAACAATTAACCTCATACAATCAGCATCACAGCCTTGCCTACTGCAATGTAACCTTGCGACATCCCCAACACCTTCAAGTTTCCCCCACTGACATCGAGATGAACATCAACTCCCCCTGACACACCGCTTGTGTGAGACGGTTGCCACGGTTTTCCTCTTCCGATAGCCGCTTGCTCCTCATCCTTTTCCGCAGACAAGTATACTGACAACAAAATTTTGTTTCTTTTTTCTTGTTAAATGTACGGTCGACTGTATAATGACCGTGTACGAACCCTCCGTGGTATCATTGGATCTTGGCTCAACGTGTTGTTGCACCATTGCAGAAGTTGCTCGCCCGTCTTAGATGATGGCGTGCCTGCTGCCAGGTTGCGTATCAACCCGCACGCTTCGCGTCCGACAAAAGTAAGAAGAAAACTGGCTTGATTTTCCTTTTGTATGTCGTTAGTACCGAAGCATAACGCTAGTCGTTCCAGGTGAAATTACCACGCCCTGCCTTTGGTTCAATTTGACCAATTGTCTCCATTTCGTTTACATGTCGCCAGAGTATCTTAACTCTGGGTTTGCCACGCACGGTTACAGCTCTGCCATCCGTCGCTGTCATGTTCGGTGTCCACATCAGTGCAGTCGAATTGCACACCATGTAGAACCCAAGCAATGCTATCCTCGTCGGCAATTGAAATTCATTTAAGTACTTGCCGGCCCAGGATTTAACTCGTAAGTAACTGGTTTAATTTCTTGTCGTAACTACACAGTTACACGGGATCCATGCCAATCTTTTCGGTTGCACCGTCAGGTGAGAACTGTTGCTCGGGGCCCGCCTATCAAGTTTATTTCTCGGGTTTCACCCTTCACTTCGCCGGTCCTCGAATTGCAGTTCGGGTCAAAACGCGTTGCGATGCGTTGTGCCCGGGCGGTGTTCTCGTATGTCTGTTCCTCTGTTGCTCCGTTTAATACACCACAGTGGTCCTACCTGCGTGTTCACTGTGCACAGATACTGAGGTCGAGAAAAAATAATAGCCAGAGTTGTCAGTCGATGCTGCTGCCGCCACCATCACAGCAGGCGCAGGTTGTGGCCTCCACGAGTTCTGGTAAGCGCTTGATGGGCGAGAAATAAGCGCATTTCGTCCACTCGCTGTTTGCGACGTGTTCTGCGTCCCTTCGCTGACCTGTCGCCAACGGCGGTATCACGGTATTGGGCGGTGGGCCTGAGTCTCATTTGACGCAGCCCGAACCATTAGCTGTTTGGCAGTTCCCGGAACTCACAGAGAGCCAAGAACTTGTGTCGGCCCTCACGTGACAAGCCCGGATACTGCAGGACGTCGGAGCAGTGAGACTGGCGAATGGCGGACTCGCATAAGGCTTCGAAATGTGTTCAGCAGGCTTCCAATTTTGCCGACTCGAGCGTTTTGAATAAAAACAAAATGAAGATAAAGAAGAAAAAACATAATTAACTTTCAGAGCACGTATTGCATGACCAGTGCACAGAGTGCAAATTAGATTAGTGTAACTCCGCGACTGGCTCTTCTACCATCATTTCTTAAAATGCTCTCCTGACGTTTCTACCATTCTCTGTGAGTGAGAACGGCAGAAACGGTAGAACGGGACTGGCTGTTGGCTTTTAGGAGTGCGACAACCGAGAATATACTTTTAATGAGATGCGGATATGGAATGTGCAGAAACATTAGTATGTACATACGAGAACAATCTGCATTACACATTTGAAGTTATTCGAAGTGTTAGAGTTTTTTTTTGTGTGTGTGTGTGGAAGTGGGCGTCCTAGATAGCTTCTTAAAATACTTGGAAACAGGAACAAATAAAGCCAGGTGCGCCAACTGTTGCTCGTAAAACGTTCTTTCTCAGCGGAAGTCGCAGCCGCGACTCATCTAATCCTGCCGTTATTTATCGGTCAGAAGAAAAACTTATTCATTAAGTAGCAGTCTTCTTAGCTATCATTATGAATACGTCATAACTGTTCCTTTCTTTATTTATTAGTGAAAGAGCCCCCGTATACCCTAATTACGAGCCGAACTCAAGAAAAGGTCACTCCTAGTGCATTGGTCAGGGTCCATTTATTTGCCTTGAGCGCTAGAGAAAGAGCTGGTAAGTACGAACATTAATAATTAAAATCTGCAAGTATTTGACTCTAGTATTTATTGTAGTAGTTAAATAAATGTAACTGTTGAACCGAGAAAGTGTAAGAGTGGGGTTGAAGATGAATATGCAGAAGACAAAGATAATGTTCAATAGCCTGGCAAGGGAACAAGAATTCAGGATCGCCAGTCAGCCTCTCGAGCCTGTAAAGGAGTACGTGTATCTAGGTCAATTACTCACAGGGAATCCTGCTCATGAGAAGGAAATTTACAAAAGAATAAAATTGGGTTGGAGTGCATACGGCAGGCATTGCCAAATCATGACTGGGAGCTGTCGTTGAAAAGAAAAGTGTACAATCTAGTGTAATTCTACCGGTACTAACATATGGGGCAGAAATTTGGAGGTTAACAAAGAATCTCGATAACAGTTAAGGACCGCACAAAGAGCGACGGAACAAAAAATGTTAGGCCTAACGTTAAGAAACAGGAAGAGAGCAGTGTGGATCAGGGAACAAACGGGGATAGCCGATATTCTAGCTGACATTAAGTGGGAAAAAATGGAGCTGGGCAGGCCATGTAATGTGTAGGATGGATAACCGGTGGATCATTAGAGTTACAGAATGGATACCAAAGAGGGAAGCGCAGTCGAGGACGGTAGAAAACTAGGTGGGCTGATGAAGTTAGAAAATTTGCAGGCGCAATTGGAATCAGCTAGCGCAAGATAGGGGTAATTGGAGATCGCAAGGAGAGGCCTTCGTCCTGCACTGGACATTAATATAGGATGATGATGACGATGAGGATGATGACGATGATCCGTTAAAACAATATCAGGCAGAAGCACCATTCGTGAACTTTTAATCGTAAATTTTCGTTGTGATGAATAACCTTCGAGGAGACTATAAATTTAAACCAACACTCACATTGAACTTAAGGTAAAAAAACGGAAATATTAGAGTTATCTTTAAAAGAATAAGATATCACATGGCAGAAATACAGCTGACTAAAGTCCCTCCCTTCTACGGAGCTCAGAGGTGCGCCATCTGGCCCCTCACCGCTTTCATCTGTAGAGACGTCGAAGGCATTCTGCAGGCAACAGACTTCTGCAAACGGGGCGCTCTCTCAGTGCTGACCTCCGACTCACGAAAGGTATTAGCGTCAGGCAGAGCGCTGTCACCAGTTATATAAACACAGCGAAAAATTCCTGCGTTGCGCCGACCTATCAACGACTTACCTCCCCCTTAGTTACGGTGCTGCTTTCCAATATCACTTCTAAGCTCATCAATGTAGCTGGCTGTGTCTGCTCTCATAGATTATATAAAGAAAACAAGGCTAAAACCAAGTTCACTGGCTCATGTAGTAACGCTTCATTACGGAGATACGCTCTGAAAGCCCAAATAAAATTGTATTGAAACATAAATTTTTAAAAATTATATTCCGGAGTTTTACAACCCAGAACTACAATCTGATTGCGAGGCACGCGGTAGTAGAAGACTCTGGAATAATTTTTACCACGTGGGGTTCTTTACCATGCGCGCAATGCTCGGTACCCGAGCGTCTTTCATTTCTACCCTCATAGAAATGCTGTCGTGGCGGCCGGGAGTCGAACCAGCGACCTCGTGCTTAGCAGCGCTACGCCAGAGCCACTAGGCCACCGCGGCGAGTCGAATTAGAAATTGTATTCGTGTAGTGCCAATTAGCATGTTTTATGTTTTCGGTTTTATTTTCCTTAATTTACCAGATTGTGTCTAACATAAATAACTGCAGAACGTGCGGGTTTTTTATATATATTATCTGTTCACGCACGTTTTCGAAAAGGGCTTTATTATACCAAAAACGCACTCATGTGTGTTCATATCTTGATCTTTTAATCATTGAACGATTTAATACTTGTGGTAAAGCCAGACTCAATAGTCCCCATAATTTTCATTTTGATTCGAAAAAGGTAATTAATCAACTAAAAATGAAACGTCATCTCCGTCACACACACACAAACGAGATAGCGGTAAAAAATAGAATGCACACAAATATCCTGCAGGAGTGCACAAAAAGAAGAGATAGTTGCGTGCGAAGTGATCGCAAGAAGATAAAGTGTACTAACTAATATAGTAGGGCTGCGGGTATAGCTCAGTATGACAATAAAGAAATTATATGCTGAACACGCCAGACGCCGTAACAGAAATTCGTGCATTAGAGCGTTATGCACGATGCTACTGGTCCTTACTTTTTGTGCAGTGCCAGTGTGCAGCGAACTTGGTAAACTAAATCACTGCATTATGATCAAACCAGAGCACAGCGTTTAGTCATCTTACACTTTCATGTTCTACAAGCTACACAGCAAGAGTATCAAACATTATAATACACCTCGTTGCCAAGAACTGAACCAACTTTATTTTGCGGAGCCTTAGAGCTTGTAAGCTAAGCAGTTTGCAAGAAAGCAGTGCATACGCACTTTTTGATTAGCGAGACTCCTGCGTATACTTTCTATGTGTAGTAAGGTGGGCCTGCCAAAAAGCATTTTTAATGAGTAACCTACTCCACCAAATTTATATTGGTTCCGGCGGTGTGCCTGTTCTACTAGAAATCTTTTCCACTCTTCCTATTATGTACGCTTCACTCTAGCTTGACTTTTCTTTACTGTTACAGTGATCATGTCCCCCACCCTCCCAGTACCGTCCTCTGGATTTTGAAGGTATTCTAAAAAAAATTCATAAAACTTGCCTCTTAGCAGTAGTTGCTTAACGGAATTTTGCCAACATTGTACGTGCAGAACGTATACCAGCTCAAAGAATTTTGATTGAACATCCTACGTAACCAGACTTCAGTCGATTTCGACTTTTATCATGTGTCCCCGGATTGCGGGCACCTGATAGGCTGCCAAGTGAAGCCCTCCAAGCCCTACGTGCAGTGTGCCACTGGAGTGTTCTACGAAATACCCTTGACTTGTGGAAAGTACCATAGAACAAACTGACCGCTGCATTTATGACCTAAGGAGGGAGCACGCTAATAACTTGGCAAAAGACGCGTCCGCTGTCTGTGCACTGTAATCCTGTTTCTTCTCAACCGATTTTACGATATCAATATTCTGGGCAAAAACAACGACAAAACGGCACGTGAACTTTAGAAATCGTATCGCAAAAAAATTAATGCGCGTTTGAGTCCGGCCTTCATTGTATTGTATTTGTTTTGTATGTAGAAAAGCTTCGTTAATTTTGCAAAACATTTTGCCAACTTTGATAAACGCCCTCAGTAACATGTCGTCTGAGGCTGATGCGTCTGCATATTGGGAAGAGTATGTAAAGTGTAGCTCAATATCTGTCAATAAGGTTGTTAGTAGCGCCCCTGGCGTGTTCTATGTGTATCTGTGTGGTTGAGCCCTTGCGCTACATGAGGTCATATGTCAGTTGGTGTTTACTTAAGTAAGCACCAACTATCCTAGCAACATGTCCTTCTCCAGTTCTTATCCTTGGGCTCTGAAGCTTAGTAATGTCGGTGCATTAAGAACGAATGCTTCAGAATTTACTTTCCTTGGAGCGACTTTTATTTTCTGCCACATGTTTTGTATTGCTGTTTTATGCGCGCGAGAAAATCAAGCGTTGTATGGACTGCGCTATTCGCCGCAGCACCGGATGCATTCGGATTCCACGGCCAGCGAAGTCACATGTGGCTAGGAATTCAATACTGCAGATATCGACCGTGTGATCGGACCGAAACGCTGCTTCTGGGAGTACGGCGCTCAGTTGCGTAACTCCATATTGCCATGGCACATATACGAGCTATGATGAAGGGCATGGTGCAGGTCTTCCAGCGAAAATCACCAGTAATTACGCAAACCCACTTTGGGAGCGAACGAAGTTAAATTTTACTGCTTTATTTGGTTGTTTACGAAGACCATGTTGAAGTGTCATAAACATATACAATGGGACATTATAGAGATACATGGCCCGATTTCATAAAAGTTGATAAGAACAAAAACTAGCCAGTAGCGACAGCGAACACATAATTATAAAATGCGGCGGGATAATCAGAGAACGTACTCGCGAACAAAAAGCCCTGAGAATTCAGCCCGAGATTCGAAACGCAAAAGAACAGCATAGGACAGTAGCACATACTACCACAGTATGCTCCAAATGTTTTTACTCCCTAAAGAAATATCGTTGTCGCAACTTCGTATGCGCGGCTTAAATAGCGTCTAGGGCTTTACGCCTGGCACACAGTCTATGGCAGAAAACATACCCCTGAGAGCTGTGCGTCAACGAACAAGGTGGCGAATGTCGTATCAACGGATCTCACCTTGACCAAATCCGATAAAGTTTTTTAGAAGCTCTCAGGGGGGTCACTCCATGCCAAACGCACCACCAATTGAGCTCAACCATCTCCGATTTTCTTTTAAAAAATCCAGTTTCACCCCAAATCCGAAGCATTTATAGCGATTGCAAAGTATCAGACAATTACACGAAATAAGGTTTGTAGTTTTATTGTCCATGTAAATTGCAGTAAATATTTACTTATCAATTAAATTAACAAAAATGGTTTCACGCGCACACAGGCAAACGAAAATTACTTGATGAGCACGAACACTCGCTGTCACAACACTGGTGTGATGAAGAGTGCCAGCAGCGGCGATTAAACGCTTCATGCTAAATGCGTCTCGCGTCAACGCGTTTCCCAAACTTGACATTACGCAACCGCCAAAATTAGGAGCGCGAGGTGACAGTGCACATGAAGTCACCAGCCGTCTCGATCGGCTCGCCTAGGCTTTGCATCCATCGCATTTGACGGTTGCGCATTGCCTCAGACGCGAAATGCGCAGCCTCGGGGGCTATAGAGAAGTAGATGCGCACTCACCTGCCCAACCCCCCTTTGTGCACGCTTGATCACTTGACCTACAAAATTGTGCGCGCGGTAAGTCAGCGCACATCAAGCCACCATCCTGCTCGGCTCACCCTCGCACCCACAGCATACGGGCACGGGGTGCGATAAGGACTTTATACGGAACATCACGGTCGACGGCGAAATTCGCTTGGAGTCTCTATATAATTATCATCACAATAAATATTGTGATGGACATCGCTGGTGTAACTACTTCTGCAAAATACTTCTGGCTAAAAGTCCGTGTTTCGTTTCTGGTCGCCATTTTGCATTCCCAGAGGGGCGAAAGCGTACGCTGGAAAGACTAAAGAAAATACTTTTTCACTCATTGATCTCAAGCTTTAATGGATCACTGATAAAGCATAGTTTGCTGAGATGACAGCTGGTGGTATTATCTTTGATTATTATGTCACCTCGTTTTTGGTTTGCGACTGCCTCGTGCACTTCTGCACTACGGGGAAAGACGTGGGCTGCATTGCACTTGTACCTTTAGCAAAGAAAGCAAAGCCTCACGGGAAGCGCAAGATGTTTTCAGGCAAGAGCAAATAACCGAGAGGCTGGCGGGACTTCGTGTTCTTGACAACTCAGAGGCTGCGGGCTTGCGTCCCGTTCTGCCTCGCTGTGTGCGTCGTCTTTGAACCCGTCTTGCGCTGCGCTTCTCAATGATGACGCAGTAAACGACACACCTATAGCTTTCAGTTTGGCTAAATTTCCCGGAAAGCGGCGCTCGGGCGGTGCAATTGCCGGTATGTCTCGCAAGGCTCTAAACCAAATATCCTCCTTGGCCTCCTCCACGGCAGCAAAGGCGGCAAGGACACTTCACTTTAAGTTTTCACATAGAAATTAGCGCTTTCTGTGTTCTTTTTGGGTCACCTGGTCTTTATGTTTTGGAATTGCATGAGCGAGCCCCCCCCCCCCCCCCCCCCCCCCCCCAAGGTTTTATCTTACCGTTCCAGGAGCTACCCGCATTGCTGCCATCAATTCTGCTTCTTCATTGCAAATGCAAGGGGGACTCGAACACATACACATTACTTTTTCTGTGACATTTAAATCTATGAAAATTAGAAATGCTCTTTACATGCTCCCGTGCAGAAGGGAATACAATGCAGATATTAAAATATTCGAGCTGCTGACTGCACTATGAAAGAAGAACAGAAGCAAGCTTCTCCACAAAAGGCGCTTATTGTGGAGAAGCCAACATTGAATGTGGGTACTGATGCGAGCAGACGAGGCAAATTGCAAACCAAGTCGAGGCTAGATGTCCACGTTGTCAGCTTTGATAAAGCTGACACAATAAAGTACACGAGGTCGGTCAATCCCGTGCGCTTCCAATAATGAGTGAACAGGAGAAACAAAAGTCGACAAAAGGGCACTAAGTGCGTTTCCGCTGCAAGCTATGGGACATTTGGCGATTATGTACAACCGTGTCTTTTATAATTATTTTTCATATTACTTATGCTAATAGTACCTATGTTATCGAACATCGCATACAGCAAAATTTTGATGCGTTATTTCCAGTCTGTAAAATTGTCGCCTTTTACAGCATCAAAACTTACCGCGCTGCTCTAGCTTTGTAGTATCATAAAGAGGGAGGTGGCCGTCATAGGTCGCATCGTCTTTCAGTGCATGCCAAGATTGCATGCACCATCTTTACTCTGTTTAACGGATCCAGATAACTTGAGTTTACTGCTGTAGTTGTACTGCACTGGATGATACCAATGTTGACATTGCAGTCCGTCGTAAATAACAAAAAGAAAGAAAAAAAGCGTGCTGTAGTTGTACTGCACTGGATGATACCAATGTTGACATTCCAGTCCGTAGTAAATACAAAAAAGAAAGAAAAAAAAGCGTGCTGAATATTTCCGCTCGCGAAACGCCATAAAACACAGCGTAGAGTCTGAAACAACAAAAAAAAGTTATGGAAAACCTATATGGCGCTCGATATCGTGGCTCCAACGAATTAACACGCTGTATTTCTTCGACATAAAAACAAAGTTTTTTTGGCTGTATTTCTGCCAGTAACGGGTGGCTACACCCGTCACTGGCACAAAAAGCGATGCGTGCATTAGTACAGTATTTGAAGTGCACCGGTGTAAGAGGCCGCCTATAGTGTCCCTGTACATCGTCCCACGTGTACTCAGTACTCATTCTCTCCATATTTTACTCTTTCTACTCCCCCTTTCCCTCACCTCTAGTGCAGGGTAGCAAACCGGACGCTCTTCTGGTTGACCTCCCTGCCTTTCCTCTCCTTGCTCTCTCTCTCTCTCTTGATAAAGCACACAATTTGCCTTGCCCAAACGCGTCAAAATGTTTACCCGAACGCCACCAATTTGTTCAATGCCAGCGATTTATTCATGTGTTGTAAACTTTCATTCACCTGCGCTTGAAGTCGCAGACAGCTTGAATGTATAGACTTGCCCACTTCTTTGGTTAACCGGGATCACCTATACTATAGGCCAGATCGATACTACATCTTTTGACAAACCGAAGTGTTGTACGGAATAAAGGAACCCTGGTGTCGGCCTTTGAAGATGAAGTCTTGCCCGAAAGCTCGCTAGGCACTCCCTCAGTATCGTGCAAGCTAGGCCCACCGAATGGTCGATCGATGCGTAGCCCTAAAACAGTGGTGCCAGTGCGGTAACTGTGAAAGCACTTCGCACGGGGCCTTTTACGGTGGGTCCGTGGGTGCCCTTTTCAGATCTCAATGAAATTGCCACAGCTGGTTTACGTGTCCCTAAAGATAGCTTGGAGCGCCGAACGCACCAAGCCAATCCTTTGTCCGCAAAAAAAAAAAAATCTGTTTATATGTTTGTCTCCCTGAGTTGCATAATATCAAACTCTGTTCGAGTAGTAGAGTCCACTGGCCTCAAGTTGGATGAAAGTTACCTTTGAAAGGAGCATCAGATGAATAATAAAATTAGTGTTTCGATTGGCTATGTTTTTCTTTGTGTATAAGTACCTCAAGATTTACGAATTGTATGCCGAGAAGCAGAAATACAGCCAAAAACAAGTTTGTTTTTGTCGAAGAAATACAGCGTGTTAATTCGTTGGAGCCACGATATCGAGCGCCCCCCTTATAGGTTTTCCATAACTTTCTTTTTATTGTTGTTTCAGACTCTACGCTGTGTATTATGGCGATTCGCGAGCGGAAATATTCAGCACGCTTTTTTTTCTATCTTTTTTGTTATTTACTACGGACTGCAATGTCAACATTGGTATCATCCAGTGCAGTACAACTACAGCAGTAAACTCAAGTTATCTGGATCCGTTAAACAGAGTAAAGATGGTGCATGCAATCTTGGCATACACTGAAAGACGATGCGCCCTATGACGGCCACCTCCCTCTTTATGATACTACAAAGCTAGAGCAGCGTGGTCAGTTTTGATGCTGTCAAAGGCGACAATTTTACAGACTGGAAATAACGTGTCAAAATTTTGCTGTATGCGATGTTCGATAACATAGTTACTATTAGCATAAGTAATATGAAAAATAATTATAAAAGACACAGTTGTACATAATCGCCAAATGTCCCATAGCTTGCAGCGGAAACGCACTTAGTGCCCTTTTGTCGACTTTTGTTTTTCCTGTTCACTCATTATTGGAAGCGCACAGGATCGGCCGACCTCGTGTATCAAAATCGACAGACTAGACTCGTTATGTGCGTAAGTTAACTTGTTTCTCGGTTTAACTATAGAATGTGCGAACTGATGCGTTCCTTTTTTTTTATCTTCTCTCGGTTTTTTTCTTTTCTTCCCTTATCCCAACCCCCTGTGCAGATTAGCCGACTGGGCACTTCATCTGGTTAACCTCTCTACCTTTCACGTCTTCTTTCCCTCTCCCTTGTTCATCGAAATTATTCTGAATGTGGTCTGTCTTTTTGTAGAAATAGAGAGAAAGAGAAATCACGAGGTGAAGGCAGAGATGTTAACCAAGGTTAAACAAGCTGAGCTCGGTTAGCTACTTTATAGAAAGGAACTACACAATCGTCGGGGTCAGTTCATGGGCCGGGACAAGGTCTCCTGGAGTCAAAGTGACAACACCTTTTGCAGGTTTTAAGTCCCAAAACATGGGGTAACAAGAATTTCTAGAAGCACCTTAATTAGCAAAACGTCATTACACAAAATGCTCGGAATAACTTACGCTTGAGAGAGAGCAAGGAGAGGAAAGGCAGGGAGGTCAACCAGAAGAGCATCCGGTTTGCTACCCTGCACTAGGGGTAAGGGAAAGGGGAAATAGAAAGAGAAAAATAGGGAGAGAATGAGCACTCAGGACACTATAGGCGGTCTCTTAAACCGGTGCACTTCAAATACTGTACTAATGCACGCAACGCTTTTTGTGCCAGTGACGGGTGTAGCCACGGTCCCAGTATCTTTGACTCAGAGAACGGTCTCGAGTCCAGCCGGTTTAAAGTTGTCCTGAGAGAGAGGCGTTGTAGGTCGTAGCGAGGACAGGTACACAATAGGTGCTCGATGGTTTCCTCGCACATACAGGAGTCGCACACCGGGCTCTCGGCCATTCCCATACGATGTGAGTAAGCGTTCGTGAACGCCACTCCCAGCCACAAGCGGCACAGCAAGGTTGCTTCGCCGCGGGAAAGGCTAGATGGCAGTTGTAGACGTAGCAAGGGTCCAACTTGTACAATCGGCAATTGAAGGCACTTGAATTCCATAAAGCTTGTGACGTTTTGCGTGCAAGCAGACAAAGTTCCCTGGCAGTGTCCGTCCTCGCCAAAGGTATTGTACGCGTCTGGGTGTCTTACGCTTGAGATTAACGTAGAATGCCTGTCGTACACAGGTAGCTTGCCTAGTGGGATATATCGCTCCATAGATGCGAAAGCATTCCCAATATATATTAAAGAGAAAGCAAGATTGCACCCGACTAGCTTAAAACTAATAGCGAGTGCCGCTTTATACTATGCATCATATCTGAAGAAAGGGGGCAACGTTATTACATTGCTACGCCCCTATATCTCACAAACAATACACGCCAGCCTGGAGGCATAAATTGAGGTGAAAGACGCGAGGAGATTACTTGCGAAGGTTCTGCTTTTGCGTTTTTTTTTTTCACTTGTACTTTACTTATTTATTTACTTTTTTCAATTCTACATATGAGTTTTTGATGAAATGTGCGCTACTCACATTTTGTTTTGTTTTTGTTTTTTGTTTTGTTTTTACTATATAGCCCGAAAGAATGCACATGTCTTTCTCTTTGTAAGCTGCAGGCACCTTCATTGGGTATATTTTTCATTTCTTTGGACACATCCGTGCTTTTTTTCACCCCTTTTTCGCCAACACAAACAGCCAAGGTTCAAGATATCTAACTTTTTTTTCTTTATTTATTTAGGAACATGGAAAGGCAGGCTACGTTAAATAAGGATATTCCAACATCCCAAGTTTCTTATTCAAGGAACAATAAAAAAGCTAGCGCAGCTTGCACTGGAGGCGCAATGCTAAAAAGACGGTGGAGCTGATGGGCACCTAGCTAGTCCTGGCTTTTGGGCTTGGCTAAGCACTACCAAGTCATCCTCAGCATTTTCCGGAATTTATTTATTATTGTTCGATTATCGATTAGCTATTTATTGGCTATCGCATGGTATTGGCTACGTATTTAGGTTAGGTTAAGCACTACCAAGTCATCCCCAGCATTTTTCGGAATTTATTGATTATTGATCAATTATCGATTAGCTATTTATTGGCTATCGATTGGCTATCGTTGACTGACTAAGATTAAGTAGTCCCAACCATGCTTAGCTAGACTTAACCAGGCTGAGCTTCGTTAGTTCCCAGGGGTATGTGCCATTGCATATGGACCCTTTCTGCACACCGCCAGGACCTGCCCACATTTGTGAACGACTAACGGAATAACGGCCGGCTTAAACAGCTCCGCTGTTAAAAAGTAAAAGTCAGAAGCAAATATCAAGAAGCACTATACACACACGAACACAAGCGTACAAAGAATGTCTCCATATACGAGCCACAAGCACCGAAAGCACAGTCGAGTAACTCACACTGGAGTGGAAGAGTCCCCACACGTTTTTTTTTTTTTTCGTTTTTTTTTTCAAGTTGAAGGACAACGGGATGGAGATCAGCCCGTTAAAAAAGAAGCATAATGTAGAGAAGAGAATGTCACGTACAGGCAGTCTATAAAATTAGCGTCGACTAAAAAATCGCGAAGAGCACTCAAGGCATCTCTGCTTATCAGGGCATGCTAAGCACTTTGCTCACTGGGACAGGATGTCTGTCAAGGATGTTCAAACGGTCACGCCGACGAACCCACTGTTGGCCATACTGAGGACATTTCATGGTAATATGTTGCACTGAAGCGCCGTAATTATCACAGTAATAACAATGTGGGTACTTTCTTCTCTTTATTCGAAACAACAAGTTAGTCGTGTAGGCTATATACGGCTAAGCGAAGACAATAGAAGAGCGTGTCAAACGTGCGATGAATCTCTTGGTTCGGCCAAAACCGCAGGAATGAGTCAACTTCATATAATAGT
Organism: Dermacentor silvarum; assembly: GCF_013339745.2. Taxonomy (NCBI): domain Eukaryota; kingdom Metazoa; phylum Arthropoda; class Arachnida; order Ixodida; family Ixodidae; genus Dermacentor; species Dermacentor silvarum. Next base: position 25,812,804 of record NC_051157.2, read on the forward strand.
GAGAACCTTATGTGTTCGTCAAACCCCGCGTCCTTGCAAAGTTAGTGCCCACCGGGTGCAAAATACATTCTTGGCGTCTGGTACAGGAAATATTATGGGTGTCAGGGTACTTAACGTGTTTGCTGCAATAGCTAATCTGTCTTACATCCCATTTCCTACCATTGCAAAGTGGCACCGTAGCCTTTAAAAACAGACATCATGAATAGCAAGAGGAGCGATTGTCAATGTTTTCATAATTTCATAGATCATGAAGTCATTTGCATGAAAATAAAATTCATTTTTTCACTTCTACGGCTTTTTTTTGGAATGCGAATGCAACGTTCAGTGCCGACTTCAGTAACGCTCGGCAATAAATGTTGCAGCTTGCCATATTTCAAGAAGTTCTAATACTGTCGACGATGCGTCGTGGGATAGACGGTGACTTCTGTCTACTTAATATGCAGGAATATGGAAAGCCGCGCTCGAAATGTCATTTCATGTAGATTCATCCGTGAATACGAATGTGCAACCCAGTCCTGAAACCGGTGCATTTGCTGCAGCACGAGAAGTTTTGCTTCTTGGTAGTGCATTGCATATTTCTTTTCGATTCTGTTGTGTCTATTGATACTGAAATTACGGATTGTGAAAAACATACCACTTCTCCGACATATATTTTACTTTTAGGTTAATATGACAGAGCTAAGGATTCTCTTCGTGGCAATGCAGTACCCCCTCTGGAATGGCCTTGCTTCCCGGATGGAAAATCTGAATTCTTATGACTTACAAAATGCAGCCGAATACCAGCGACACCGTAAGTTGGTTGCTGCTTCTGTCGTCCTCATCATCATCGTTGTTATTGCAGACGAAGAAAAATACAGACAAAAGAAACTAGTGGAAGGAGTAGGCTGGCAACGTCCACAAGAATTCAAACACTCCTATTTCCGGCACAGGAAAAGGGGTAATATTTCATATTGATTAGGAAAAATGTTTGGCATGCGAGGCTTTCGCCTCAACTTGCTCAATCACCATCAGTCACATCCACGACAAAACGCTGCTTGTATTTTATTGTACGACAATGGAACGGGTAGGTTGCAGCCGCATATCCCCAAATTCTAGGTGTGTGCGACTATTCGAAACTTTATTCAAATAACGAATCGATAATGGCCAAATTGAACAGTCATTATTCAATTTTGGTCCTCGAATCGAATAGGGACTATTAAACCCCGAATATCTTTCGAATATTTTTTTCGAATACCTTGCGTCGTCGACTGCGCACGATCAAACATGAAGTTGAAGTGAAAATGCGATAACTTTCATCCCATTCATAGTGTACATAGCAGTGGACAGCACGTTGCTTAAAGAGCCAGACTTTTCTCGCTGAACACAATCACTTGCAATAAAATGTTGGTTAGACGCGCTGTTCGGTGTAGGTATTGTTTGGTGCTATTTATAGGTGCAGAATATGCGCCCTCTCACTGGATTAAGCATGAGAATGTTTCATTGCAACATACTTCATAAAATAGTTGCACCATCTGCCGTTTGCCACTTGAACTAAAAAAAGCACTTTTTTTCGCTCTGCCGTCGCCTTATAATACTTTATACTGTGCAGTATAATGACAGAAACCTTCAAATGTTCTCCAAGCTCTTGAGGCTGCAGAACTTGGAGGCCACGTCTGTAAATGGATTAGGAGCTTTCTTTCAAGGAGATCGGTGTTTGTTCTTACAGAAGATGACCCACATATATATATATATATATATATATTATCCAATCGCGGTGTCCCACAAGGCGGAGTGTTGAGTCCGACTCTCTTGAACATCGTTCTAGTGGGGCTCACCGAAACGCTATCACAGACAGCTAATGTCTCGCTCTACGCCGATGATATTTGCATCTGGGCGTCCGGCGTGACACGGCCACAAGTGCGCGCCAAAAATACAGAAAGCGGCAGCCCTGACAGCGGCATATCTTCGCCGACAAGGTCTGACGATATCTACGGGAAAATGTGCACTAGTGCCATTTACACGGAAACCGGTGTCTTTCTACTCGGTGTGCATCGAGGGCCAGTCAATTCCATATAAGAAAACTTGGAGGTTCTTACGCGTTTTGTGTATCATGACCTCACCTGGTGTCCTCATGTCTCCTACATGAAAAAAAAGCTCATTTGTATCGAGAATATCTTTAAGTTCATAGCTGGAAAATCATGGCGACCATCCGTACGCTCATGTTACAGCTATACACGACACTCTTTCTCGGATTTCTTCGATACAGTCTTACAGTCTTGTCCAACACATGCAATACTAATCTCCTTGCACTACACAGCCTACAAGCCAGAGCACTTCGGACATGTCTTGGCCTCCCGAGATGTTCTTCGACAGCTGCGACGATTGTCATTGCACAGGAGCATCCAATCACCACCCATATTGTCGTTGAGACGCTAAGAGCGCACATTAGACACCTTTCACGGCTACCATCCCACCATTTAGCCAGTTTGCCAGCGCGACGACAACACGCCACATTCTGTGGTATTGTGACGAGACAACATTAGTCGATACCATCTGGCTTCAAGCCTGCAAAACGCCCAACATCGGCATTGTGGTGTCTCCGGCAAATTCGCGTGTGCCTCTCAATTCTTGGGATTGCTAAGAAGTGAGACTTGTCACCGTTAGCCCTGAAGCAGTTTTCTCTGCTTCTCCTACACGTGTCTTATTTTGACCGAATACATATTTACACGGTCCTTAACTTGTTCTCGGGCTTCTTTGTTAACCTCCAACTTTCTGCCCTATGTTAGCACCGTATCATCGCACAAAGAGCGATGGAACGAAAAATGTTAGGCCTAACGTTAATAGACAGGAAGAAAGACGTGTGGATCACAGAGCAAACGGGGATAGCCGATATTCTAGTTGACATTAGGAGGATAAAATGGAGCTGGGCAGGCCATTTAATACGTAGGATGGATATCCGGTGGACCACTAGATATTACAGAATGGATACCAAGAGAAGGAAGGGCAGTCGAGGACGGCAGAAAACCAGGTGGGGTGATGAAACAAGGAATTTGAAGGCGCAAGTTGGAATCAGCTAGCGGAAGACAGGGGTAAGTGGAGATCACAGGGAGAGGCCTTCGTCCTGCAGTGGACAAATATAGGCTGATAATGATAATGATGATGATGATATGATGATGATGATGATATTTACACGGACGGTTTGACCATTCCTACAGCTCTATCGGAGCAGTGGTTGTTCCATCGGACGCCGTCCTTTTCAATTTAAATACTCTCACAACACCGCGTCGACAGCAGCAGAACTTTCGGCTCTTCAAGGTGCACTCAATTACGTACTCCAGCAGCCACCAAATCGTTGGGACATTTTCTTCTATTCGAAAGCAGCCCTACAAACTCTGCAGTTTGCCCTACGTCATGGGTTACACCAGCAGCTAGTGTACGAAATAAGACAAGCTCATGGACAAAGGACACGACATTATATTTCAGTGGTTGCCGAGCCACTGCGGAATGTCGGCAACGACAGCGCAGATGAAGCTGCCAGCTCGGCTCATCAAAAACTTCAGCGGGTGCCTATACCGCTCTCAAAACGGATGCTGTGTGTCAACTTCAATCACTTGTTCGCCGCATCACACTTCTACTACGGTGGCTAGACGGGGGAGGTGGGAGCAACGCAGCCGTCGGAGAGCGCGGCGCGTGTTGCAGTGATTCATGATGCCGAGCGGTGGCGCGCGCGTCGACACTAAGATGCCTCCGCTGTAGTTCGGCTGCTGCCGAAGCTAGAGGGTGCGCTCGATTTGCGTGGTTCTGTTGGGTTCTTTTAGCTCCACGGCTCACTTCTGTTTGCATTCACGCTTTGCAGTTGTACCTCCTTGTGGTGACAATAGTTTTACACGTTGCCATGCCGTAAGAAGCCATGGCAAGTCGCATGAAACGACAGACGCACTGTTTTGCGCCGGGCTGCATAACAAGCTATGTTTCTGCTAGAAAAGCAGAAACAAAAACATCAATTTTCTCTGTGCCAGCTGACGATGAGGCACTTAAATCGTGGCAGCGGCCCGGGCCCCGTGCATATAAGGCCTTAAACAGGACTTGGAAGATCTGCGAGCTGCACTTCGAACCCCAGTTGAATCATCTACAGGGTGTCCCAACTATCATGCAACAAGATTTAAAAATATCCTAATTCCCCGTAGCTGGACAGAACCAAGGCAATGTTGTTTGCCGTCGCTTGTAGATACTCCGATTATTTTTGCATTCAGCTTAATTATATAATTAGTCTTAATTTATCAACTTCTCTAATATACAATGAGATGAAAAGTGTCAATGTGAAAATTGTAGAACAACTTAATAAACTAATGCGTGCTACATAAAAGTGTTTTTCCGAGCGTGAAAGAAGCCAGCGAACACACGCAAAGTGCCTCGAGCGGCCAGTCGCGCGGCAATTTTGCGTGTATTCGCGGGCTTCTTTCACGCTTGGAAAAACACTTTTATGTGGCACGTATTGAGCTACAGAAAGCTGTATCGGTAGTTTTTCAAGTTGATCTACAATTTTCACATTGATACTTTTCATCTAATTATAAAATTTGAGAAGTTGATTAATTAATGAAGACTAATTATGTAATTAGGCAGAATGCGAAAAAATTATCTGAGTATCTCCTAGCGACGGCAAACTACGTTACCTTGGTCCTTTCCAGCTACGGGGCATTAGGATATTTTTAAATCTTGTTGCATGATAGTTGGGACACCCTGTATAATGGATCATATAATCGTCCTTTTGAGTATTCTTCATGTCCCCGCCGTTCTAGTTCATCGGCGACTAAAGTAAGTTTGTTTACTTAACTCCTATGTGGAATGATTTCTAAAGCATCATATATTGGTATTAACCAATTTGACGAGCAGCATGCAGTGCGTCGCAGTAATATGACCTAAGGAGCTCTTCACTGCGAGCCTAGAAATCTGTGCAGCTTTTTTTACCCACACCACTAGCATAATCTTCTTCGCATTAGCTGAAATCATTCTTTTTTTCACTCCCGACGATTCGGGAAAGCACGTAGAACGCGTGCGACCGAGACGAGCGAAAAATATTTGTGCCGGCCGTGACGTGCCCGAATCTAATGCATTTTAACACTTAACCGCTCATCAGAGTATAGCTGCTATTCATTTATTGTCTCCTCTACTAACAAGGCATGATATGCATTAACTTAACGCTAGTTATGTCAATATGCGACCGCTAATTGCGAACAGAACGCCCGCTTCGAAACCCGCGGCACCAACCGCCGTGCATCCGCGCCCGGGGAGCGATCTTGCTGTCGACTACAGCGCCGCCGCTGCTGTCATGATTGCTTGCAACACTCCGCCGCCGCCGTTGCTCTCACCTCCCCCTTCTCTTCTACGATGGAATTCACCGGGTTTCAGCAACTCTCGCTTGCACTCTCTCGACCCTAACTACAGTGTACTAGAAGCGTTGTAGTGCGCTCACACGCGGCAGAGCTTGACGCACTTCATGTCGCCGCCGACAGTGGCACGGTTCGCAGCGTCACCTGAAACTTTCCTACGCGTCGCGGTAAAACAGCTATCGTGTGTTGCTGTTTTCACCGTATAAAAGTAAAATGCACGACGTGCAGCGCACGAACGTTCTTTGGTGCACCTTCGCAGTGTGCAGTGAAATAAATTACTATTGTTGCGGCTGATCTACAGTGGGTTGGCGATTTTTTTTTTAGCCGGAGGCACGGATTAACTAGCCTTGCTATTCATGCTGTTCTGTTAAAGGCTTGATACGGCCGCTGCAGTCACGGTAGCAAGAGGCACTCGAGTTTTTCTGCAGCTGATCGATAAAATGGTCAGTGTGGTTTCGCCACAACGACCGCGCATCCGCGTTTCCAGCACCACCGCGCCGAATTTACCCACCACTTCGAGTTTTTTTTTTTTTTTTTTTTTTTTTTCGCAGGTAAGGCGTGCAGCGCCTTAGACATTTTCACGTTGCCACCACTATTTCACGAAATTAAATATTTAGGTATCACTGCTGCACAATTTAAGCTGGTTAGCTGGTTATTTAGTATTAATCTTTCGTACGTTAATGCGACATGAAATCGAAAGGATGAAAATAACCAGGTACACCAGTGAAGCCAAAAGTATACAGACCACAGGGTCGCCGAAAAAACTCAATTTCTTCGATAATTAAAATGCATAAAGTGGAATTGACCAGTACACGTTAAAGCTCGCATGCCAAGATTGGACTGCAGTCCTCAATTTCAAGTTGCATTAGCAGGCAGTTCAAAAAAATCAGCTTTATCGCGCAAATCCCTGGTCCGTATACTTCTTGCTCCGGGGTTGTACATTCTGCAATAATTAACAATGTTTATTTACAACGAAGTAAAGAATGATCCCGGAAGAGACGGGAGCAGCCGGTGAAAATTCCGAATAGCTACTGTCTAGTGCGCTTCGGCTTTTCTTCGCGGTTGCTTGGTCCCTTTCACACGTTTCCTTTTGTTCCTGGGCTTCGGTGTCGTCTTCGTCACGTACTGTGGTAAGTTCGGAAGAATCGTGGGAACAGCGTTTTCTGATAGCAGTGGCAATTGTCACGAGGAATTCACACCTCTTTGCATTCTATATTTATAAGGTGCACAGGTCCCTAATTATGAATCGCGGTTCGAAGTGTAAATCACAGACTCGCAAGATTCCTCCAATGTCTTATCTGCGCGGTTGAGGTTCCTCTCCCATTCCTTTCGCCGTTCTTCATCACGTGGAACGCTGAGCAAAGACGCCTTTGGTGCATCTTTCACACGACTGTAGGCAGATCTGCACTCGGGTTCAAAGCAGTATTTTCGACGGCGGCTAGCCATTCTCACTCACTAAGTGCACATTGAGTAAAGCGTCAAGCAGAGAGCAAGCAGAGAGGATACTGCTGAAAACGCCGGCGGGACTTGCAGTCGAGAGCCGACAACGTCGACATTAAGTGGTTAGTTTTCAGAAAGGAAAGGTTGGCGCTATCTTCTGCAGCCCTTGAGGGAGAACGGTCAACGTCGCGATCCAACAGAACGTACTCCATACCAAGCGAGGGAAGTTTTCAGGAGAAACTGGCGGCAGCGCCTCTGGCGGGCGCCGGAGCAGGCGACACTGAGTGCGCCGCGGCGACGCGGCGCAGGGATATGGCAGTGAGCACACTTCCCCTATTCTAGCACACTGTAACCCAACCATAGCCTCCTCGATAACGTTTATCGAGGAGGCTGTGCCCTAACTTGCGACTTCGCCTGCCACCTGGGCTCTTCCGTCGCGTCACAACTTTCCTACGTCGTGTGTGGTTGAGCGTCGCATTTACAAACTCCTATTCATTCCTACTAGAAACGGCTAACAGTGCGGCGTGTAATTTGTGCGGTTGCGATGAGACTCTAGAGCACCTTCTGTGTCATTGCCCATCCTTTGAAGCTCAACGACGTACTCTACAAGCTCAATTCAGCCTATTAGATAATATAGTGCTCCCAGAGGAAAAGATCCTGGGACCATGGTCTATGCATTCTTGCAGGCAAAAGGCGACAAAAGCCCTTCTGCACTTCTTGAAGGCGACTCTGGACTGTATGTGCGCTTGTGACAGTAGACCTTCCTCTGCTACTGACACTGTGAATGACTGACTTTTATTACTTTCTTCTCACTCCTTCTTGTGTATTCTTCCCCTATCCCTCTCCCCAAGCGTAGGGTAGCCAACCGAGCACGTCCTTGGTTAACCTCCTACGTTTCCCTTCTCGTTTCTCTCGCTCTCTCTCTCAATGTTATGAGTACCAGTATCTGAAATTGTTTGGGTATTTATCGTGAGAAGACTGTGCAAGATTTCGCCAACTATTGAAAACATATGCATATTCACTTCCCTTCTGGCGCTATTCGATTCGTATTAGAATCGGTTTCAAAAACTACAATTCGCCCAACTCTACGAAATCCCAACCTGCTTGCCTTCACGTGCTGTTAATATAAGAGGTCAGCACTCTAACAACTGCATATTTTTTTTTTTTTTTGCACAGACGTTTTGCGAAAGCATGAAGCGAAAATTGCAATGACAATATTGAGTCTAGCTTGGTGTATTGACAGGGCCGCCGCAACTGCGAGGTTACATACACAAGAACGGAGAGGACAGGCTTGTATTATTTATGCGGAGCTGATTGCTTAACAAGGAGTTAAACTCGTTTTCTTTTCGCTTGTATTTTTGAGAAGCTTATATCGTCACTCCTCCGCTCATATTCAATTATCTAAACCTAATACAATGTCATACTAAAAGAGACAGTTTAACTGAGGGTCGGAAATTACATTTTAAGCTAATATACCTCTTTTGCTATGTTCTTGTTGAGCTGCGGAATATGCGCAGTGCCTATTTCACAAATTGCATACAATGTTTCTTTTATTATGTCTCTTAGGTATGTTTTTTTTTTTTAATTTACGTTTAACCTGCACACACGAAATGTGTTGAGATGCCAGCCGCCTCTGCTACTAGGTTCGTTACCTGGGGTAGTGAGGCATGGGAAAACACTCATGTCAGATCCAATTTTTTTCACGACAGCGTAACATTGAGTGTTCAGAGCAGCGCAGCCCACGAAGAAAGGGAATGGAAAAAAGAAAGCTAATAAATAGAGGACTAGATTGTGACGAAAAGGGGTACGGAAAGAGCTTTCTCGGCACTTAGCCTCACCTGTCGTACCTGGCAGGCACGACAGGTGAGGCTAAGTGACAGAGGAAGCTCTTTCCGTGGAACTTTGCGAGAGGACTAGATTGGGACTGAAAATGGCACGGAAATAGTTTGCTCTGCCTACCTGTAGTACCTACCAGGTACGACTGGCGAGAGAAACATGCGTTAAATTACATGCGTTAAATTAGATTGCGTGTTTCATAAGACTCTTTTCATCGAGAAAAAAAACTAATCTGCCTTCGCACTAACGCTTCATTGAATGAGTACGCAACAGCTGCAGTTGTAAATTATGGCACGCTGTCGCAACCAGCCTTTCAAATCTCCCTATTTGAACGGCTTTCATGCGGATGTACCCAAAGTCATTCCAAAGAAACGGACACACAAGTTTCTGAAAGCAGGGGCTCAAAGCAGACAGCTGATGCGTGCTGCTTGTGACAGCTGTGTGCAGATCGCGGCGCAGCCTTTCACTTATAGATGAGGGTTAGTTTTTCTTGCGGTAGCAATTATAAGGGCACTCCAGGAGCATTTCGGCTGTCACCGTCGGCGCCGGCGTCACCCTGATGTTCCGTATAACGTCCAACGGCGATAACAATGTCGCCGCGCGCTCTATGCTGTATGTGCGAAGTGAAACCGTGCAATGGTAAGCGGACGATGGCGGCTCAATCTGGAGCACGCAAGGGGGGAAAGCGGAGAGGAAGCTCTTCCGTCACGCGCAAGGCACCCGGGGGGGGGGGGGGGGGGGGGGACATTTTACTCCGGCAGCTTATGGGTATGACGCGGCCGCGCGCGGGCACTATCTTGAGAGCGATCGGCGATGGGGACAGAGCACGCCAAGTGCTAATAGCTTCGCTGCGTTTTCGCCGCTTAGTTCGCGTTGAAGCGAGAGGCAGCACGAAGGTCAACTCGCTCGCTGCTGCCGCCGCGCTTCCTCACTCCAGCGTTTTGACACTGAGTTTCCGCGGTCATCGAGTGAGATGTGCTCATGTTTGCTTGCGCGCTCGTGACACCATGCATGTTAATTTAGTTAGTAAGCGAATGTTTACAAGTTCACACGCCCGATAAAACTACTATCCTTACTTCGTATAGCTGTCTACTAATTTGCTATCGCAATCGACGATTCGCCTTTCGGGCGAAACTGTGACTTCTTAATAATTTTTATATTCTTATTAAAGATCAAAGAAAACGAATGAGGAGAAATATGCAACTTTGCTGCTGGTGGGAGCCAACGCACAGCTTCATGTGCCTGCACCCCGTGGACAGTACGTTCACACGTGTAGAATTTTGAATTTTGTGTGTCTGCTGGCAAATACGCAATGTTTCGTTACTTGCTTGAGAAGCTTAACTGCGCCGAGGCTGTCAGTATAGGTGTGGGCTTCGTTGATGTTAGGCAAGTTACAAGGTTTCAATCATCGTGTATAGCCTGCAGCTCAATAATAAGGGCATGGGTTTGCCGGGCAACACGATTGGCCTACCGCATACCCTCAACCAAACCATCTTTTATACTCAACGCGTAACGTCCGATGGACAACTCTGAGGAAAACTTCAACTTATATGGTTGGAGCAGGTACAGTCACAACTACCACCGGAAAAAGGCTACACGAGAAGAACAGTGGCTTGCGTCTCTATGCTACTTTAAAATGAAAGTTCTTGCTGATAGCGCTGCTTTTTTGTCCCTAATATTGCCTTTTTTTTTTTTCAAGCGTAGCTTGTTATAACTCATACATTTTGGTGGCGTCTATGTACGCAGAAAATTCTTCATCAGCATTGGCTCGAGCGTCGTCTTCTTCCACAGCTGGCTCGTTGGTGCCCCTCGGTTTGCGCTCGTGCTTGCCACGTGCTCATGCCACTGCTCCCACGTTCCTCATCGTCGTCTGCTTCCACAGCTGGCTGCGTTGCCGCTAATTATTCCAGCGTAGAATTTCACTTCTCTTCTGTCGTCGTAATGGGGAGGCCGCGTTTACGGGGGTATCAAGGGGTATATTGAGCCAATCATTGTCTTACGTAACGGACAGGTATACTTTTGAAGTAATTTTATGGAAATACATCCCGAATGAACGCGCTCGGGAAAGGGCTAGTCGTCGACGTGCTGATTCTAGCGTGAGGACTTCCGAAGCCCAGGCGAAACGTCAGCGAAGAGCCGCGGACCCCGAGTTGAGGGAGCGCGATGTTGAGGCAAACGTCAGCGTCGTCTTGCCCTCGAGGAACCCGACAACGGTGGTGCACGCCTCGGCAACGCAAGCGCCAAATTCCAATGCGGCGGCCAGATTCAACGTGTGTTTCTCAACCGGAACTTCTGAGCCAGCTGCAATGCGTGTGACCGGTTGTGGTTCGAGCACACGTGGTACTCGTCAGTGTAATTCGTTCGGAGGAACACCGAAGAAACACACGACAAGCTTCGATTAACCCCATTTTCGACAGGAGAGGGGCTACTGATTTCTTTTTTTTTTCCACACCCCTTAATTTATACACTTACATCGTTGTTAAACCCGGTTCACCGGACTTTTACTTGCTCACAGGCAGTGATAACAGCCTCTGCAGAAGCTTGTTTCTCAACGGCGAGCGTGTCATAACGAGAAAAAGGAGACCGAGGATCCCGATTTTTTATTAGTCATACATTTGAAGCGAACTAACAATGGCTCTAAGGACAGCACAGGGAAATAATCTGCAGTTCTTAATTAATTAAAGAAAGGATAATAAGTCTAAAGAAAGCGGATGAAAAAAAAAAAAAGCGGCCGCAGTGGGATACGAACTCGCGTCTTCGCATTACGCGTGCGATGCTCTTACAATTAAGTTACCGCGGCACCGTTTTCCCATCCACTCGGTATTTATGTTAAACTGTACAAGTAAGAGTACAGGTCTCAATTAATGTACATCATATCTACTATCTGCGTAAATGTTTAGTTTCACGTATAATGCTTTTACACACTGTTATCTGTTTACCTGTAACCTGTTGCCATCTATGTATATGGTTTTCTGGGCCCCACAAGCTGTATTCTTGCAGCTTTTAGCCCAGGAGTTCAGCCAGAATATTTTCTGGTAAATAACGAGAATGAATTGAATTGAATTTACTAGAACCCTGGGAGTGTTAGCCAGCGCCACCGCTCACAGCCTTGGCGGCGGATGTGGGACATCCTTTCTGCCGTAGGCGTCATGTCTAGGTGAATTTCTTCGGTGAAGGCCTTCCGACACTCACACCCACACTTGTTTTTTTTTTTTTTTCACTTTGACTTTCCTAGTGCTAACGCCTTAAAGGACGTCGGCCGCATTTCGATGGGGGCGAAATGCGAAAACGCCCGTGCGCTTAGATTTAGGTGCACGGTAAAGTACCCCAGGTCCAAATTTCCGGAGTCCCCCAGTACGGCGTGCCTCATAATCAGATCGTGGTTTTGGCACGTAACACCCAATAATTTAATAATATTTTAAAGGGCTAGGATTCAATACGTACGCGGGACACGTGAGTGAGCGAGGGAGCATAAGTTAGCAAACAGGACGATTATCTTCATCGATACGCATGCTCATGTTCTTGCTTTGTGAGCGTCCAAATACACGTTTTGGTGACAAACACTTGTCCTCATGTTGAATCCATGCTTCCTGGCGTAGCACTACAGGGCCGGATTTTGTAGCGATGACTTTAAAGTAATAATGCCTTTTCGCGCTTATCGCGCTTTGTCAGTGGTCAGAGCGACGGTCCGTCGCGTTATCAACGGGATCAGCCGGCCGGAGCGGTGGATGATAAGACTATTCTAAAATAAGTCATAAGGCATCTACAAAATCGCGGCCCAGGTCTACACACTCCTGAAATGTTTTGAAATTGTCACTTATGGCCACTTGGTGTAACGCTCACTAGTCGTCGGCGGAAAACAAGAGCCAGTGGAAGCTTGCTCAAAGTTTCAGCATAGAGAAAGAAATTCAACAAGAGGGGACACTCGGCAAAAAACTGGCAACAGGAAACACGTCACCATACGTCACGCTATTTTTTGACACCAAACGTTAGCTGCCGCGAGCATCGAAAAAAAAAAAAGAAAGTGAACTTAAGTTAACAGGCATTGATTTATTTTTTAATTCTTTGCCGCGAAAACTAAAACGTTTTGCGTATAAATGAACTTAAGCTTTGCGACTTATTTTCCTTGCCTTACCTAGCCACAGGTCAATGACGCGCAGATACATGCGTCATCCGCCAGACACTCCCCCGAAGCCAGCGAGGATGCTGGCGCGCGTGTTTGAGCGCTCGCGCGCGGCGACCCGTCTGTCTTCTTTTTTTTTTTTTTTTTTTTTAAATGTAACCTGGTTTATTGGGCTCTCGGCGTATTCTTGCGTTCCTTCTGCACTGGGACAAGACACCACTGCACTATTGGACTACGTCAAGGTGAGAAATCTTGTTTCACAGTCTACGACGCAATTAGGCTTACGGCACGGGACCGATATAAGATGCAGTTAGCGAAAAACAGCTCGGCCATCCTGGCGCAGTTAATTTGAGTTAATGAATCGTGCTGAGACATGTTTCCGACGCTTCCTATGGGACTATTGTAACTTATTTCGGTTTTTGAGCCACCTGACCGCACAGGGCGCCGTGTCGCAGTTAGCGAGAACTCAACCATGGTGTGTAGTCTAGTGCATCTTGCTAGGAGAAGTTTGTGCCGCTTTCTCTGACGCCAGACATTACTCAAAAGTAATTTCGTTACTTTCTGGGGTACTTTTGAGGCACGCTGGCCGCACAGCGCGCTGTGACGCAGTTAGCGATAAGCAGCTCGGCCGTGGTGATAAAGTTAGTTTGGCGTGTAATTAATCTTAGAGGGACAAGTCTGTGACGTTTTTGTGGCTCCGCAAAACATATACCTTCTTTCGTACTCACGCCTGTTGAAAATGCGATGGGCGATTGCCAAGAGTGATAACATGGGGTGTGCTGCTGGCGACGGCAGAACGCGCGAACGACGAACATATCAGAAACTTGTAATGCGAAAATTACGTCTTCTAAAGGACTGAAAAAAGGCATTGCACCACGCATTTGTCTGAGTGCCTGTTGCGTCCATTTATATGTATGTAGCGTACCGTCGCGTCGCCCGAGGCCAAGTTTTGGAAACGCGAAGTCACTGGGTATTTGTGCAGCCAAAGTGCATGGAAATAATGCCCGGAAATGGGGGAACGCTTGGAAATCAGATGTTTCATATATGTTTGGGATGAGTCGGGTATTTCTACGCCATGTATGTAAAAGCGAATTGCTTTTGTTTGTAATGCCGCCCATTCACCGCTTTCGCACGTTTCGTCTCTACACGCAGTATTCCTATGTCTAATAGTAAAATGACTCATGCTTGTAACATGCGTTACGTGCTTGCAAATGTAACATGTGTAATTTACTTTTTTTTTCAGCTGGTGCCGTCTGTGGGAGCTTCATACAGGAACACTGCCTTACTGTGGTGTCACAACGTTGGATGAACGCACAAAAAGCGCGGAACGAGCTTTTATATAGAGCAAAATAATATTTCCTCATTGCACAAAAGGTTTGCGTCTACTTTGTGAAATTTCACGTGGCACAGATTCGATGGGACTTTACGAGATCGTTCGCATCATTTTTACTAAATAATAAACCGATTCGGCACGATGCGCAAAAAAAAAAGAGCGGGGGGGGGGGGGGGGGGGGGGGGCGCAGCCGGCCTGCTAGCTTGCGTTCAAAATACGCGCGCCCAAAACGAAACCGGAAGTTATGTAAGTGATGACACGAACTGGTGGCACGCTGCAGTCAATTCGGCAGCTGGGCCCTATGGGAGTGTCCCCTCTTGTTGAATTCTTTCTCTATGGCTTCAGTGATATCGAGTAGCACATTCTCTCAAGGTGTGCCAGCAAGAACGACCGGCTGGAAAGGAAACGCAACCAGGCAGCGGACTTGTCGCAGGAGTGGAAATAAACTCGGCACATATGACGCTGGTTTTTCGTGCATGCGTCACGACTCGGGCAACCACTGCAATATTCCAAGTTTATCAGTGAGGGATTCGTGAGCGATTACAGAGCGGTTTGTTGCAAAGCTTGTTTCAAAATATAGGGCTCTTTATGTAAGGATTCCTTTCCTTCGATTATGTCCTTTGATTTCCTTCGACATTTTTTCGCTTTCAAGCTGTCGTATTGCTTGCCTTGCCTTGTGAGCTGAGGTGCAGCGCTCTCCACGATGTAATATCGATTGTGGTCAACATCTTTCAGCCATTTACTGTGCTGCGGCCGGACTTCAGAGCCGAATGACTTCAAAATATTGGCACATGCGATACTACCATCATAAAAAGTACCGCATCCAATGTCGCCTGGAACACAGCTAGGAACGAAAAGTGTTCGAATAGACGTGCTCCGAAGCAAAACGCCAAAAAAAAAAAAAAACGTGCACAGCGTCTTTGAATTGTCTTGGCTGAAAAATCAGCGGTACAACATTTGCGAGACAATTCTTTCGACCCCGGAAGTTTTTTGCTAGAAAATTAATGGAAAGCGCGGAGCGCATTCGTAAATGGGGGTATTCTCTCACTACTTGCTTTGGGAAAAACATTTTTTTTCAGCCAGAAATAAGACTTTCGAAGAAAAGCGCGAATATGGAAAATGTGTATAAGAGATAAACTTCCCACATAAGTATTTTTTTTATTTTGCCTTACCTGTGCCCTTAAATGGGCCATAAATTAAAACCTGGCAATTCATTCTAGCGAGTGCGCCTCTTTCTTGGGCTCAAAGATACTAAGGTCTTAATGAAGTACAGGGACCACTTCGCAAAAGAAGTAGCTCGTGCGACAGCCTGGGCAAGTTCGAAAAATTGAGCCTGTCTAGAGACTCTATGCTCCTCATCGCACTAATGAACTCGCGATGCCTCCCCTCCGCCTTGCATTGTTAAAGAAATGCTGTCACACGCAAATGAAATCCGAGTATAGAAGTTATCCGTAGCAACCTAAGAGGGAAATTGATTTCCTTTCAATATCGTAGGGCTAGGAAATTTGCAAATCTTGGTTCTTCCCTCCGAATGGTTATCTTGGCTTGTTCTTTTTTCTTGTTTTCATGCAGTACTTGCACGCAGCGTTTTCACGCAGTATTTCTCGCGGCAAAAAAAATCTTTGACCAAGTTTTGGGCTTGAAAA